>NW_026610571.1:127500-225414 GCF_029499605.1 Hyla sarda
TGGAGAGATGGGGCTGGAGACGTCACACACCATAGTAACAAGGATGTGATAGCGGGGCTGACCACTCGGCCTCTCCCCCACCATAAGATTGGGGGCCCCGTGTTCACTGATCACTGGGGGCAACAAGATCCAATGGCAACAAGATCCGGCAAGGAAGTGCAGGGGAAGTGAGGTAATATAGGGAAGTGCACAGGTAAAGATACTGATTAAAACCCATGCGCCAATCAGTGGCGCACCGGCCCTTTAAATCGCAAAGACCCGGCGCGCGCGCGCGCCCTAGGGAGCGGGGCCGCGCGCCGGGACAGCACAGACGGGGAACGAGTCTGGTAAGCGGGTCGGGATGCGCATCGCGAGCGGGCGCGTCCCGCATTGCGAATCGCATCCCGGCTGGGGACATTATCGCAGCGCACCCGGTCAGCAGGTCTGACCGGGGCGCTGCGAACAGGAGAACGCTGTGAGCACTGCGGGGAGGAGCGGGGACCCGGAGCGCTCGGCGTAACAACCGTTTTATAGAAGGGGCACTAAACAAATGGGACAAGGCCCAACTTAGCTTTTAAGAGACTCGTAACAGAGTCGGGGCCTCAGAAAGAAGAGATTAGTGTGACCTCATACAGAAGAGATTAGTGTCCCCGCTACTGAATCTCCGGAGCCCGCGCACCAGCCGCCTGTCCCTTCTCAATCTGCCCCACCAACACCTTCTTCTAGTCCTTGGACAGCTGACCTACAAGACATTAAACAGGACATTGAACAGTTAGCCAAGGCCTTTAAAGAAATGGCGCTACGGCCAAATCCTTCTAGATCTGCAACACCACTACCTAAGAAGGCTGACCCTCGCCCTGTCACTCCATCTGGTATTCCTCCTGTGAGACCACCTGGGAGCCAGAGACCCCTCTGTAGCTATTGTAACAAGAATGGACACTGGAAGACGTCCCCTGGGGTCGAGGACCGCACCCCAGGAGTAGAGGTTGAAGGTCCAGAATCAACCAGCGACAAGAAGGGACTGTCTATGTATGTAGCTTCTTGTCCTTATGTACAGGTGATGATTGAGGGTGTCTGGTTACAAGCTCTGATAGATACGTGGTCTCAGGTATCCACTATTCCACAGGGGGTTTTCTATAAGTACTGGGGCCCAGAAAGGTTGTGTGACCCTCAGGAAGCGGAGTTCAGAGTAATTGCAGGGAACGGGAAACCAGTACCCAGGCATGGTTACTGGGAGCCCACGGTGCAGGTGGGAAAACATGTGTTAGGAAGACAGGGGGTGGGTGATTGTCACCAATGTTAGGCATGAGGGGGCAGCTGATTTCATTTTAGGCATGAATATTATGAGGCACTGTTTTGATGATATTGTCTGTGCACTGCATGCATCTTTCCCTCACTTGTCACCCCCAGGCCGGCGAGCTGCACAACACCACCTCAAGATCCTCCAAGCAGAACAGAAGTTTGTAAATCATCAAGGAGAAATCTGTCGAGTAAGGATTCATGATATCTGAGCCGTTAGTCTACAGCCACAGACAGAGACAGTTATTTGGTGTCGTGCCCGACCCGGGGTGAAAAATCAAGATTACCAAGCGCTTTTGGAACCCCTTCTACTGGAAGATTGTCCCTTGGTGCGAGCTGCTAGAAGACTGGTAACCGTACGGAATGGGCAGGTCCCAGTGAGACTTATTAATCTCTATTCAAGTTGCGGTTCAACTACCCAAGTACACCCCAGTGGCTACTCTACACTATCTAGACGTCCGAAATGTAGTCTTGAAGTCACAGGTGGTCCAACGAGGACCTGATCAGAATCCTACGGAACCTTGGTGGAGCCAACTACAGATAGGAGACTAAGATACCCCCAAGGAACAGGTGGAAGGAGTCATCCAGGTGGCTAAGAAACATCAAGAAGCTTTCAGCAAATTCCCCACAGACTTTGGCAGGACCACCATGATCAAACATAGGATTCTCACCGGAAACAATCCACCCATTAAAGAGAAACATCGTCCTGTGGCTCCTGGGATGTGTCAGACCATAAAGAAAATGCTGATGGAGATGAAAGAGGCCGATGTCATCCAGGAAAGCCAGAGCCGTGGGCTGCACCTTTGGTCCTGGTGAAGAAAAAAGATGGAACTATCCGCTTTTGCGTGGATTACCGGAAATTGAACAACATAACTCTTAAGGATGCCTATCCTCTCCCACGCATCGAAGAATCCTTGACTGCGTTGGGGTCTTCCGCCTACTTTTCCACACTGGATCTGACGAGCGGCTACTGGCAGGTGCCAATGGCAGAAGAGGACAAAGAGAAGACAGCATTTGTGACCCCCATGGGTCTCTTCAAGTTTAAAAGTATGCCCTTTGGACTGTGCAATGCACCAGCTACTTTCCAACGCCTAATGGAGCAATGCTTAGGGCACCTCAACTTCCAGAGTGTTTTGTTGTATTTAGATGACATCATAGTCTATTCTCGAACATATCAGGAACACCTGGATCACCAGAAAGAAGTTTTCCAAGTCCTTATCCGACATGGACTCAAGGTTAAACCTTCCAAATGTCACTTGCTAAAGCCACAAGTGCACTACCTAGGACATGTCGTCAGTGCTCAAGGAGTCCAGCCTGATCCAGACAAAGTGAGTGCTGTGAAAGAATGGCCTACACCCAGGACGGTGCGAGACGTCCAAAGTTCCTGGGGTTTGCTGGATATTACCGGCGTTTCTTCCCCCATTTTGCTCAAATTGCTGGACCCTTGACCGAATCACTGAGAGGGACTGCCCGGGATAATTATAATGGGAGGCTTCCCATCCAGTGGGCCGAAAGAACAAGAAGATGCCTTTCGAGCCCTGAAGTATCTCCTCACGGAACCCCCCATATTGGCGTATCCTGACTACAGCCTGCCGTTCTGTTTATACACAGACGCTAGTTTTTAAGTTCTGGGGGCGGTCTTATCTCAAGTGAAAGATGGCAAGGAGAGGGTGATTGCCTATGCCAGCCGGCATCTTCGAGGTGCTGGGAAGAATGATGCTAACTATAGCTCCTTCAAGTTGGAGCTCCTGGCCCTGGTTTGGGCTATTGGTGAGAAGTTTAAAGACTATCTGGCTGCTACTCCCTTCACGGTCTACACTGATAACAACCCCTTGGCCCATTTGAACACTGCTAAGTTGGGAGCTCTTGAACAGCGTTGGGCCTCCCAGTTGGCCAACTATGATTTTGACATTAAGTACCGCAGCGAAAAAACCAATGTTAATGCGGATGTACTTTCTCGCATGGCCCCGGAAGAAGCACATTCTGCTGAAGATGTGTGGGAAGATTTAGAAATGCCTCCCTTCTACCGAAGGTTCATGAGACAGAATGCTCTAACTGCCCAGGCGGGTGACGGACCTGAATCTCCCAAAGTCTCTGAAGATCTGTCCACCTGGTAGACACTTCAGGATGAAAGTAGAGTTATCGTGGACCTCCTCAACTATTGCCTCCACAAGAAAGTGCGCAAGGCCCATGGAGACTTTGAATTGAAGCGACTGTGGCGGCAGAGAAATCGTCTGTTCCTGCACAAGGGGTTGGTCTACCGAAATTCCCTGGACCCAGTCTCAGGAGACCGCATACACCAGATTGTGGTTCCCAGGAGGGATGCAGCCATGGTTCTGAATGCCTATCATGATCAGTCCGAAAACTTCGGGGTCCATAAGACGGAGATCACCGTCAGAAGGAGATTTTACTGGATTGGGATACGGGGAGACATCGAGAAATGGTGTGCCGAGTGCTCCGTGTGCAACGTGATAAAGCACCCCCGGAGGGATGGAAGAGCCCCTTTGCATCCCATCTGTACAGAAAGACCGAATCAAATTGTTGCCTTGGACCATGTGAAGCTGGCCCCCCACTTGATCTGGCTATTGTCATGCTCTAACAATGGTAGATTATTATTCCAAGTGGGTGGTCGTGGTCCCCGTCAAGGATCTTACTGCCAAGACTGCTGCTCAACTCTTCTATCGACATTGGATCCAACCTCTGGGGTGTCCTGAATCAGTCCTCACGGATCGGGGGACCGCCTTTGAAGCCCAGTTGTTCCAGGAACTTTGCTGGTTGCATGATTGCAAAAAGCTCCGGAAACGACCTACCATCCCCAAGGGAATGGGCTCTGCGAGAGGATCAATCAAATGTTCATCCAGATGCTCAGAGCAGCCTCTGTTTCGAAGCACGAAGAGTGGCCTCAGCTGTTGCCTGAACTCCTGGAAATTTACAACAACACTGTTCACTGCTCTACGGGGTACACGCCCTTTTTCTTGATGATGGGCCGAAACGGCCAATTGCCAAAGGATCGAACCTTCGGGCTACAGGCACCTTTCAACAATTCTCCTCAGGCTTCCCAAGGTTGGGTGTCAGAGCATCGAGGAACAATTGAGGAAGCCAAGGACATCGTTGAGAAGAAAATGGGTGAAGTTCATGAGCGCCAGCAGAAAGATTAGAATCGACATGCTTCGGCTCAGCCCTTGCAGCTTGGAGATAAAGTGTGGCTCAGAAAATTTCCTAGAACCCATAAATTGGACTCCCTGTGGGAAACGGAGCCATACACCATTACTGCGGTTCCTTATCCTGAAACGGACGTGTACGAGATACAAAAAAACGGGTTCGAGCCACAGGTGATTCACCGGAATAGGATAAAAGTGTGCCAGAAAGAAGATATGCTTGGCCCATCTCCTCCTACTCCTTCTGATCATCCTGCTACTTCTACTCCACCTCCACCAAGACCAGTGAGGAGAATATGTGCCGGGAGAAGGCATTCATCCCACAATGGACGTTCCTTTGTTCCCATCTCAGCAGCCTACCATGTATTGGGGCATACCATTCCCAGCTCCATCTAACCAGCTGACACTGGTCGCACCACCCAGTCAGTTGCCAGTAGCTGTTGCCCCCTGTCAACCACCATTGGTTGCTACATCTAACATCAGTCCTGCTCCAGTGACTGCTCCAGATATTGAGGCCAATACTCCATCTGTCTTAAGAGAACCCCTCAGTTCAACCGAAGATGTTGCTTCCGTTTCCAGCCCTCCAGCTGGTCCCTCGGGGACTGAAGTTCTTGAAGAATCTTCAAGTGAAGGAACTCCTGATGACTCGGAGGTGGTGTTGCGGCGGTCTCAAAGGACTACACAGGGCAAATTACCCATAAGGTACCATAACTCACATTTAGTACCTGCACACATAGTACCTTTGATAACCCACTTCAATGCTTTGCCAATAACTTTTCAGTACCCTAGATTACTCACTTAAATGTACTACTTCAAATTTTTCTAGTACCAAAAATCAAAATAAATATCTCACTTAAAGAAAACACTTAGGAATTGTAGCATATTGATACCCAATTCCTGCCACTGTTAGGTACACTTCTTCTTTTTTTTATTCATTGCGTGTGTGAGATGCTCTGCCTGGCCAGTAGGTGCTCTTGCAAATACAAAAATAAACAAGAGATTCTAAGAATAACCTAATAGGTTGTTTTGAAAGTGCTCAAGGGATAAGTAGCATGTGTTACGCCGAGCGCTCCGGGTCCCCGCTCCTCCCCGGAGCGCTCGCAACATCCTCTCATTTGCAGCGCCCCGGTCAGACCTGCTGACCGGGTGCGCTGCAATACCTCTCTCAGCCGGGATGCGATTCGCGATGCGGGAGGCGCCCGCTCGCGATGCACATCCCGGCTCCCGTACCTGACTCGCTCTCCGTCGGTCTTGTCCCGGCGCGCGCGGCCCCGCTCCTTAGGGCGCGCGCGCGCCGGGTCTCTGCAATTTAAAGGGCCACTGCGCCACTGATTGGCGCAGCTGGCTTAATTAGTGTGTTCACCTGTGCACTCCCTATTTATACCTCACTTCCCCTGCACTCCCTCGCCGGATCTTGTTGCCATTGTGCCAGTGAAAGCGTTTCCTTGTGTGTTCCTAGCCTGTGTTCCAGACCTCCTGCCGTTGCCCCTGACTACGATCCTTGCTGCCTGCCCTGACCTTCTGCTACGTCCGACCTTGCTCTTGTCTACTCCCTTGTACCGCGCCTATCTTCAGCAGTCAGAGAGGTTGAGCCGTTGCTGGTGGATACGACCTGGTTGCTACCGCCGCTGCAAGACCATCCCGCTTTGCGGCGGGCTCTGGTGAATACCAGTAGCAACTTAGAACCGGTCCACCAGCACGGTCCACGCCAATCCCTCTCTGGCACAGAGGATCCACCTCCAGCCAGCCGAATCGTGACAGTAGATCCGGCCATGGATCCCGCTGAAGTCCCACTGCCAGTTGTCGCCGACCTCACCACGGTGGTCGCCCAGCAGTCGCAACAGATAGCGCAACAAGGCCACCAGCTGTCTCAACTGACCGTGATGCTTCAGCAGCTACTACCTCAGCTTCAGCAATCATCTCCTCCGCCAGCTCCTGCACCTCCTCCGCAGCGAGTGGCCGCTTCCGGCCTACGATTATCCTTGCCGGATAAATTTGATGGGGACTCTAAGTTTTGCCGTGGCTTTCTTTCGCAATGTTCCCTGCACTTGGAGATGATGTCGGACCAGTTTCCTACTGAAAGGTCTAAGGTGGCTTTCGTAGTCAGCCTTCTGTCTGGGAAAGCTCTGTCATGGGCCACACCGCTCTGGGACCGCAATGACCCCGTCACTGCCTCTGTACACTCCTTCTTCACGGAGATTCGAAGTGTCTTTGAGGAACCTGCCCGAGCCTCTTCTGCTGAGACTGCCCTGCTGAACCTGGTCCAGGGTAATTCTTCTGTTGGCGAGTACGCCATCCAATTCCGTACTCTTGCCTCCGAATTATCCTGGAATAATGAGGCCCTCTGCGCGACCTTTAAAAAAGGCCTATCCAGTAACATTAAAGATGTGCTGGCCGCACGAAAAATTCCTGCTAACCTGCATGAACTTATTCATCTGGCCACCCGCATTGACATGCGTTTTTCCGAAAGGCGTCAGGAGTAGTGTTGAGCGGCATAGGCCATATTCGAATTTGCGAATATTCTCGAATATATGGACGAATATTCGTCATATATTCGCGAATATTCGCATATTCGTAACATTCTCGTTTTATTTTCGCGTGTGCGAAAAATTCGCGTGTGCGAAAATTAGCATATACGAAAATTAACACAAGCGAAAATTCGCATATGCGAAAAGTAGCATATGCGGATTTTCGCATATGCGAAAATTTGCGCGCCAGTCTCACACAGTAGTATTAGAGCCTTCTTTACACCACACAAGCTGGAAGCAGAGAGGGATGATCACTGTGATGTGTACTGTGAAGAAAAAAAAAACGAATATTCGTAATTACCAATATATAGCGCTATATTCGCGAAATTCGCGAATTCGCGAATATGCGATATTCGCGAATAATATTCGAATTGCGAATATTCGCGAGCAACACTAGTCAGGAGCTCCGCCAGGATATGGACTTTGTTCGCACGAGGCGTTTTTTCTCCCCGGCTCCTCTCTCCTCTGGTCCTCTGCAATCCGTTCCTGTGCCTCCCGCCGTGGAGGCTATGCAAGTTGACCGGTCTCGCTTGACACCTCAAGAGAGGACACGACGCCGCATGGAGAACCTTTGCCTGTACTGTGCCAGTACCGAACACTTCTTGAAAGATTGTCCTATCCGTCCTCCCCGCCTGGAAAGACGTACGCTGACTCCGCACAAAGGTGAGACAGTTCTTGATGTCAACTCTGCTTCTCCACGCCTTACTGTGCCTGTGCGGATATCTTCCTCTACCTTCTCCTTCTCTACTATGGCCTTCTTGGATTCCGGATCTGCAGGAAATTTTATTTTGGCCTCTCTCATCAACAGGTTCAACATCCCGGTGACCAGTCTCGCCAGACCCCTCTACATCAATTCTGTTAACAATGAAAGATTGGACTGTACCGTGCGTTACCACACGGAACCTCACCTAATGTGCATCGGACCTCATCACGAAAAAATTGAATTTTTGGTCCTCTCCAACTGCACTTCCGAAATTCTTCTTGGATTACCGTGGCTTCAACGCCATTCCCCAACCCTTGATTGGTCCACAGGAGAAATCAAGAACTGGGGTACTTCTTGTTTCAAGGACTGTCTTAAACCGGTTCCCAGTACTCCCTGCCGTGACCCTGTGGTTCCCCCTGTAACCGGCCTTCCTAAGGCTTATATGGACTATGCTGACGTGTTTTGCAAAAAGCAAGCTGAGACTTTACCTCCTCACAGGCCTTATGACTGTCCTATTGACCTCCTCCCGGGTACTACTCCACCCCGGGGCAGAATTTATCCTCTGTCTGCTCCAGAGACTCTAGCCATGTCAGAGTACATCCAGGAAAATTTAAAAAAGGGGTTTATCCGCAAATCCTCCTCCCCTGCCGGAGCTGGATTTTTTTTTGTGTCCAAAAAAGATGGCTCCCTACGTCCTTGCATTGATTACTGCGGACTTAATAAAATCACGGTAAAGAACCGCTACCCCCTACCTCTTATCTCGGAACTCTTTGATCGCCTACAAGGTGCCAACATCTTTACCAAACTGGACTTAAGAGGTGCTTATAATCTCATCCGCATCAGGGAGGGGGACGAATGGAAGACCGCATTTAACACTAGAGATGGACACTTTGAGTATTTGGTCATGCCCTTTGGCCTGTGCAACGCCCCTGCTGTCTTCCAAGACTTTGTTAATGAAATTTTTCGTGATCTCTTATATTCCTGTGTTGTGGTTTATCTGGACGATATTCTGATTTTTTCTGCCAACTTAGAAGAACATCGCCAGCATGTCCGCATGGTTCTTCAGAGACTTCGGGACAATCAACTTTATGCCAAAATGGAGAAATGTCTGTTTGAATGTCAATCTCTTCCTTTCCTAGGATACTTGGTCTCTGGCCAGGGACTACAGATGGATCTAGACAAACTCTCTGCCGTCTTAGATTGGCCACGCCCCTCCGGACTCCGTGCTATCCAAAGTTTTTTGGGGTTCGCCAATTATTACAGACAATTTATTCCACACTTTTCCACTATTGTGGCTCCTATCGTGGCTTTAACCAAGAAAAATGCCAATCCCAAGTCCTGGTCTCCCCAAGCGGAAGACGCATTTAAACATCTCAAGTCTGCCTTTTCTTCAGCTCCCGTGCTCTCCAGACCTGACCCATCTAAACCCTTCCTATTGGAGGTAGATGCCTCCTCAGTGGGAGCTGGAGCTGTCCTTCTACAAAAAAATTCTTCCGGGCATGCTGTTACTTGTGGTTTTTTTTCTAGGACCTTCTCTCCGGCGGAGAGAAACTACTCCATCGGGGATCGAGAACTACTGGCCATTAAATTGGCGCTTGAGGAATGGAGGCATCTGCTGGAGGGATCAAAATTTCCAGTTATCATATACACTGATCACAAGAATCTCTCCTATCTCCAGTCTGCCCAACGGCTGAACCCTCGCCAGGCCAGGTGGTCGTTGTTCTTTGCCCGTTTTAACTTTGAAATTCATTTTCGCCCTGCCGACAAGAACATTAGGGCCGATGCTCTCTCTCGTTCCTCGGATGCCTCGGAAGTAGAGCTCTCTCCGCAACACATCATTCCTCCTGACTGCCTGATCTCCACTTCTCCAGCCTCCATCAGGCAAACTCCTCCAGGGAAGACCTTCGTTTCTCCACGCCAGCGTCTCGGGATTCTCAAATGGGGACACTGCTCCCACCTCGCAGGCCATGCGGGCATGAAAAAATCCTTGCAACTCATCTCTCGTTTCTATTGGTGGCCGACTCTGGAGACGGATGTTGTTGATTTTGTGCGGGCCTGCACTGTCTGTGCCCGGGATAAGACTCCTCGCCAGAAGCCTGCTGGTCTCCTTCATCCTCTGCCTGTCCCCGAACAGCCTTGGTCACTGATTGGTATGGACTTTATTACAGACTTACCCCCATCCCGTGGCAACACAGTTGTTTGGGTGGTCGTTGATCGATTTTCCAAGATGGCACATTTTATTCCTCTTCCTGGTCTTCCTTCAGCGCCTCAGTTGGCAAAACAATTTTTTGTACACATTTTTCGTCTTCACGGTTTGCCCACGCAGATCGTCTCGGATAGAGGCGTCCAATTCGTGTCTAAATTCTGGAGGGCCCTCTGTAAACAGCTCAAGATTAAATTAAACTTCTCTTCTTCTTATCATCCCCAATCCAATGGGCAAGTAGAAAGAATTAACCAGGTCCTGGGTGACTATTTACGGCATTTTGTTTCCTCCCGCCAGGATGACTGGGCAGATCTTCTACCATGGGCCGAATTCTCATACAACTTCAGAGTCTCCGAATCTTCTGCTAAGTCCCCATTTTTCGTGGTGTACGGCCGTCACCCTCTTCCCCCCCTCCCTACTCCCTTGCCCTCTGGTTTGCCCGCTGTGGATGAAGTGACTCGTGATCTTTCCACCATATGGAAAGAGACCCAAAATTCTCTTTTACAGGCTTCATCCCGCATGAAAAGGTTTGCCGATAAGAAAAGAAGAACTCCCCCCATTTTTGCTCCCGGAGACAAGGTATGGCTCTCCGCTAAATATGTCCGCTTTCGTGTCCCCAGTTACAAACTGGAACCACGATATCTTGGTCCTTTCAAAGTCTTGTGCCAGATTAACCCTGTCTCTTACAAACTCCTTCTTCCTCCTTCTCTTCGTATTCCCAATGCCTTCCATGTCTCTCTCCTTAAACCACTCATCATTAACCGCTTCTCTCCCAAACTTGTTTCTCCCACTCCTGTTTCCGGTTCTTCTGACGTCTTCTCCGTGAAGGAGATTCTGGCCTCCAAGACGGTCAGAGGGAAAAAATTTTTTGGGGTGGATTGGGAAGGCTGTGGTCCAGAAGAGAGATCCTGGGAACCTGAGGACAACATCCTAGACAAAAGTCTTATCCTCAGGTTCTCAGGCTCCAAGAAGAGGGGGAGAAACAAGGGGGGGGTACTGTTACGCCGAGCGCTCCGGGTCCCCGCTCCTCCCCGGAGCGCTCGCAACATCCTCGCATTTGCAGCGCCCCGGTCAGACCTGCTGACTGGGTGCGCTGCAATACCTCTCTCAGCCGGGATGCGATTCGCGATGCGGGAGGCGCCCGCTCGCGATGCGCATCCCGGCTCCCGTACCTGACTCGCTCTCCGTCGGTCTTGTCCCGGCGCGCGCGGCCCCGCTCCTTAGGGCGCGCGCGCGCCGGGTCTCTGCAATTTAAAGGGCCACTGCGCCACTGATTGGCGCAGCTGGCTTAATAAGTGTGTTCACCTGTGCACTCCCTATTTATACCTCACTTCCCCTACACTCCCTCGCCGGATCTTGTTGCCATTGTGCCAGTGAAAGCGTTTCCTTGTGTGTTCCTAGCCTGTGTTCCAGACCTCCTGCCGTTGCCCCTGACTACGATCCTTGCTGCCTGCCCTGACCTTCTGCTACGTCCGACCTTGCTCTTGTCTACTCCCTTGTACCGCGCCTATCTTCAGCAGTCAGAGAGGTTGAGCCGTTGCTGGTGGATACGACCTGGTTGCTACCGCCGCTTTGCGGCGGGCTCTGGTGAATACCAGTAGCAACTTAGAACCGGTCCACCAGCACGGTCCACGCCAATCCCTCTCTGGCACAGAGGATCCACCTCCAGCCAGCCGAATCGTGACAGCATGTAGCCGATAGAGCCTAGCAGCCACCCTTACTGTGACCTAGCTTCCGGCTAGCCAATATACCTTTCCTGTACTAACAGGTAACTTATTGTTGGCAAATAGAATGTGTGAGATAATACAAATGCCTAGTCAGCTTGAAGCGAACCGTATAGAAAGCTGTACTAATGTCTAGTTAGCCTTATGTATAGAAGTTTGTGCTAATGTTCAGTTTAGCCTCATAAGAATGTATAGAGAGCTAATAAAGTGTCTTAGGAGCTAGCAACTACATGTCAGATAGCTGCCTAATTGTCTAGTAAGCTTCAAATGTATAATAAGTTTGATAAAGTTGTATAGGAAGCTAGAAACTAAGGATAGATAGCTTCTTTAAATGTCTAGATAGCATTGAATGTCTAGATAGCATTTAAATGTCTAGATAGATTTCTAATTGCCAAATCCAGATACTAGGAAAGGTATCAAAAGAATGTAAATGTGTTTAGTCTACTTAGGATGTATAGCAAAAGTACAGATCATCCTGTTCTATATGAAGTATCCAAGCAAGATACAGATCACTCCTGCAATGCGCACACCTGTGTCTCGGACCCGCCGGTACCGCCCCGGCTTCCACAATAGATCCAACACAAACGAATGTCCAGCACTGGGTATGCGAATAAAATCTTTTTGTTTATTGAAGTTGCACAGGACAAACAGGTACAAGTAGTCTTTCTGACGCGTTTCGCGCTTAGATGCGCTTAGTCATAGAATAAAGACTTCACACTAAAGACACATTAAAATAGTATTTGTGAACAATCACGTGACTGATAGAAATCAGATATGTTGGAAAAAGTGGTCCGGATTCTCTCCGATATTTGCTCCGGAATTTATCCACATTATAGTCCATCACTTTATTATATAAGTTTACTTATAAGGAAAAACATACACCGAGGAAATGTAGTGGAGATACATGCTTTGGGATGGTTGTCTTCATGTTGTTGTTGATATATTATTATTATTATTAATAAAAAACTTTTTAATAAAAAACTCTTCTAATAAAACATTCTTTATCAAGTGGGTTGATAGATTATACTTATACTGTAAACCCAATAAACAGTAAATTTAGTAAACAGTGATTAAATCCAATCTCCGATTCAATCCATCTGGATGTATCGTCTTCAAACAAAACATCCAGAAAGTTTCCCTGTTTAATAAGTGTTTTCTGAGATCTCCCCCTCTTGGGTGTTTATTAACCCTCTCTATACCTTTAACGCTCAGGGTATTAGTATTACCTCCGTGAGATTCAATAAAGTGTTTGGTTAAGGCAGATACCCCTATTTTCATACCCTTGGTATCCGAGATGTGTCTGCGGACACGGACTTTTAATTGGTTGCTAGTGGATCCCACATATTGCAGTCTGCATTGTGTACAGGCTGCAAGATATACTACATATTCCGTACTACAATTAATGTAGCTTGTTATTGGATATGATATATTGGTAGTATAGGATGTAAAATGGTCTGTTTTTTCCATATGATTACATGTTATACATCTGCCATGTCCGCAGCCCACATTTCCTTTATATCTCAGCCAACCTTTATTACCCTGTTCAGACTTGGGTTCTCAGAAAACACTTATTAAACAGGGAAACTTTCTGGATGTTTTGTTTGAAGACGATACATCCAGATGGATTGAATCGGAGGTTGGATTTAATCACTGTTTACTAAATTTACTGTTTATTGGGTTTACAGTATAAGTATAATCTATTAACCCACTCGATAAAGAATGTTTTATTAGAAGAGTTTTTTATTAAAAAGTTTTTCATTAATAATAATAATAATATATCAACAACAACATGAAGACAACCATCCCAAAGCATGTATCTCCACTACATTTCCTCGGTGTGTTTTTTTCCTTATAAGTATACTTATATAATAAAGTGATGGACTATAATGTGGAGAAATTCCGGAGCAAATATCGGAGAGAATCCGGACCACTTTTTCCAACATATCTGATATCTATCAGTCACGTGATTGTTCACAAATACTATTTTAATGTGTCTTTAGTGTGAAGTCTTTATTCTATGACTAAGCGCATCTAAGCGCGAAACGCGTCAGAAAGACTACTTGTACCTGTTTGTCCTGTGCAACTTCAATAAACAAAAAGATTTTATTCGCATACCCAGTGCTGGACATTCGTTTGTGTTGGATCCTGTTCTATAGCATCCTGTTCTAGTCCTAGTCCCTCTGTCTCAGGGGACAGACGTCGAGGCCGACTTATCTTAAGTAAGGGGGTTTGTGGTGTCCCGGTACTGCATCTTATACGGTACCTTTGTATGTGTGGGTCCCCATAGCCAGAGTCCCTAGGACGTAGGGATCCCTGTTGTGTAGCCTACCCCTTGTCGCCTCTATTCCAACTAATAACCTAATATTAACATAAATAGCAATAGAAATGTGTATTACCTCCTTCTAAAGGGTACGCAATATATTGATAAATAATTCTATGAAAGAAAAAATCTTCTATATATAAATATGTGCTCCACGAAAAAATGGAGGAAAATAGTTCATACCAACTATATGAGCTTCATAATGAACTCATTTGTTATTACACCAAAAAACATCAAAAACTCATAACCTAATAACCTAGAAATTTATGTAAGGGTGATGTAAATATAGTAATATATGTAAATAAATGGTTAATTACCGGTTCCATAGCGTTGCAGGACCTGTGGGTCACGTGACCTGGTAAACTCCATGGTATTCTACTTAAGGACCTTTGGAGGCCCGATGAGGTATGCAATCCCATTATTCTGTGTAATAGTGAATGACAGATGTTCGGACCAATCGGATTCACCCCGCCCCCTGCCCATATAAGGGAGCGGCGGCCATGTTTTCTCTCTCTTGTTCCTGGGCTGTCAAACGAGAAGGATCTGCGCAGCAACTATCGCAGTGAGTTATTCCCGAGCCTTGCGGCAACGGCCGGATCATTCAAAATATAGAGTGTATCAATCCCCAGACACTCTGCAGCATCACCGGACCTAATATAACCCCTAAATCCGGACGGATCTGCAAATATCTACACTAAATTCAGAGACTTTCTAAATAGCTCAAGGTCCGCAACAACTGTCAGTCACTAAGCAAGATAAGGACTGTTCGTATGAGACTGTTACTGTGCCTTGGATGTATCGCAAGCGCTTAAGTAAAGTTCAATCTCCTTGTGGACCTTCAGTCATTTCATGCACCTATCGTTACTGGGAAGGGCGGCGATAGGCCGGAGCATTACCTCAGCATACCAGTCCTTAGCCTGGCGTCATGGAACTATAGGGTTAACATTAACCCCTCATATACCGGTACCATACCACCACTACCATACAGCCCCCAAGGGCTACCACAACAGCACCCCTCACAATGACAGGGCCCCCTCACAATGACAGTACCCCCTCACAATGACAGTGCCCCCTCACAATGACAGAGCCCCCTCACAATGACAGCACCCCCTCACAATGACAGCACCCCCTCACAATGACAGGGCCCCCTCACAATGACAGTACCCCCTCACAATGACAGTGCCCCCTCACAATGACAGAGCCCCCTCACAATGACAGCATCCCCTCAGAATGACAGTACCCCCTCACAATGACAGGGCCCCCTCACAATGACAGGGGCCCCCTCACAATGACAGTACCACCCTCACAATGACAGAGCCCCCTCACAATGACAGCGCCCCCTCACAATGACAGTGCCCCCTCACAATGACAATGCCCTCTCACAATGACAGAGCCCCCTCACAATGACAGCACCCCCTCACAATGACAGTACCCCCTCACAATGACAGGGCCCCCTCACAATGACAGGGGCCCCCTCACAATGACAGTACCACCCTCACAATGACAGAGCCCCCTCACAATGACAGAGCCCCCTCACAATGACAGGGCCCCCTCACAATGACAGGGGCCCCCTCACAATGACAGAGGCCCCCTCACAATGACAGTACCACCCTCACAATGACAGCACCCCCTCACAATGACAGAGCCCCCTCACAATGACAGCACCCCCTCACAATGACAGTGCCCCCTCACAATGACAGTGCCCCCTCACAATGAAAGAGCCCCCTCACAATGACAGTGCCCCCTCACAATGACAGCGCCCCTCACAATGACAGCGCCCCCTCACAATGACAGCGCCCCCTCACAATGACATCACCCCCTCACAATGACAGCGCCCCCTCACAATGACAGTGCCCCCTCACAATGACAGTACCCCCTCACAATGACAGTGCCCCCTCACAATGACAGTACCCCTCAAAATGACAGCACAACCTCACAATGACAGTGCCCCCTCACAATGACAGCATCCCCTCACAATGACAGCGCTCCCTCACAATGACAGCGCCCCAACACAATGACAGTGCTCCCTCACAATGACAGTGCCCCCTCGGAATGACAGCACCCCCTCACAATGACAGCGCCTCCTCACAATGACAGCGCCCCCTCACAATGACAGTGCCCCCTCACAATGACAGTGCCCCCTCACAATGACAGTACCCCCTCACAATGACAGTGCCCCCTCACAATGACAGTACCCCTCAAAATGACAGCACAACCTCACAATGACAGTGCCCCCTCACAATGACAGCGTCCCCTCACAATGACAGCGCTCCCTCACAATGACAGCGCCCCAACACAATGACAGTGCTCCCTCACAATGACAGTGCCCCCTCGGAATAACAGCACCCCCTCACAATGACAGCGCCTCCTCACAATGACAGCGCCCCCTCACAATGACAGCGCCCCCTCACAATGACAGTGCCCCCTCACAATGACAGTGCCCCCTCACAATGACAGCTCCCCCTCACAATGACAGCGCCCCCTCACAATGACAGCACTCCCTCACAATGACAGTGCCCCCTCAGAATGACAGCGCCCCCTCACAATGACAGTGCCCCTCACATTGACAGCACCCCCTCACAATGACAGCGCCAACTCACAATGACAGTGCCCCCTCACAATGACAGTACCCCCTCACAATGACAGAGCCCCCTCACAATGACAGCACCCTCTCACAATGACAGCGTCCCTCACAATGACAGCGCCCCCTCACAATGACAGTGCCCCCTCACAATGACAGTGCCCCCTCACAATGACAGCGTCCCCTCACAATGACAGCGCCCCCTCACAATGACAGCACCCCCTCACAATGACAGCGCCCCCTCACAATGACAGCGCCCCCTCACAATGACAAGGCCACCTCACAATGACAGCGCCCCCTCAAAATGACAGCGCCCCCTCACAATGACAGCGCCCCCTCACAATGACAGCGCCCCCTCACAATGACAGCGCCCCCTCACAATGACAGCGCTCCCTCACAATGACAGTGCCCCTCACAATGACAGCACCCCCTCACAATGACAGCGCCCCCTCACAATGACAGTGCCCCCTCACAATGACAGCTCCCCCTCACAATGACAGTGCCCCCTCACAATGACAGCACCCCCTCACAATGACAGCTCCCCCTCACAATGACAGCACCCCTTCACAATGACAGCGCCCCCTCACAATGACAGCACCCCCTCACAATGACAGTACCCCCTCACAATAACAGTGCCCCTCACAATGACAGTGCCCCTCACAATGACAGTGCCCCTCACAATGACAGTGCCCCTCACAATGACAGCACCCCCTCACAATGACAGCGCCCCCTCACAATGACAGCACCCCCTCACAATGACAGTGCCCCCTCACAATGACAGCGCCCCCTCACAATGACAGCACCCCCTCACAATGACACCGCCCCTTCAAAATGACAGCGTCCCCTCACAATGACAGCGCCCCCTCACAATGACAGCGCCCCCTCACAATGACAGTGCCCCCTCACAATGACAGTACCCCTTCACAATGACAGTACCCCTCACAATGACAGTACCCCTCACAATGACAGCGCCCCCTCACAATGACAGCGCCCCCTCACAATGACAGTGCCCCCTCACAATGACAGTGCCCCCTCACAATGACAGTGCCCCCTCACAATGACAGTACCCCCTCACAATGACAGTGCCCCCTCACAATGACAGTACCCCTCAAAATGACAGCACAACCTCACAATGACAGTGCCCCCTCACAATGACAGCGTCCCCTCACAATGACAGCGCTCCCTCACAATGACAGCGCCCCAACACAATGACAGTGCTCCCTCACAATGACAGTGCCCCCTCGGAATAACAGCACCCCCTCACAATGACAGCGCCTCCTCACAATGACAGCGCCCCCTCACAATGACAGCGCCCCCTCACAATGACAGTGCCCCCTCACAATGACAGTGCCCCCTCACAATGACAGCTCCCCCTCACAATGACAGCGCCCCCTCACAATGACAGCACTCCCTCACAATGACAGTGCCCCCTCAGAATGACAGCGCCCCCTCACAATGACAGTGCCCCTCACATTGACAGCACCCCCTCACAATGACAGCGCCAACTCACAATGACAGTGCCCCCTCACAATGACAGTACCCCCTCACAATGACAGAGCCCCCTCACAATGACAGCACCCTCTCACAATGACAGCGTCCCTCACAATGACAGCGCCCCCTCACAATGACAGTGCCCCCTCACAATGACAGTGCCCCCTCACAATGACAGCGTCCCCTCACAATGACAGCGCCCCCTCACAATGACAGCACCCCCTCACAATGACAGCGCCCCCTCACAATGACAGCGCCCCCTCACAATGACAAGGCCACCTCACAATGACAGCGCCCCCTCAAAATGACAGCGCCCCCTCACAATGACAGCGCCCCCTCACAATGACAGCGCCCCCTCACAATGACAGCGCCCCCTCACAATGACAGCGCTCCCTCACAATGACAGTGCCCCTCACAATGACAGCACCCCCTCACAATGACAGCGCCCCCTCACAATGACAGTGCCCCCTCACAATGACAGCTCCCCCTCACAATGACAGTGCCCCCTCACAATGACAGCACCCCCTCACAATGACAGCTCCCCCTCACAATGACAGCACCCCTTCACAATGACAGCGCCCCCTCACAATGACAGCACCCCCTCACAATGACAGTACCCCCTCACAATAACAGTGCCCCTCACAATGACAGTGCCCCTCACAATGACAGTGCCCCTCACAATGACAGTGCCCCTCACAATGACAGCACCCCCTCACAATGACAGCGCCCCCTCACAATGACAGCACCCCCTCACAATGACAGTGCCCCCTCACAATGACAGCGCCCCCTCACAATGACAGCACCCCCTCACAATGACACCGCCCCTTCAAAATGACAGCGTCCCCTCACAATGACAGCGCCCCCTCACAATGACAGCGCCCCCTCACAATGACAGTGCCCCCTCACAATGACAGTACCCCTTCACAATGACAGTACCCCTCACAATGACAGTACCCCTCACAATGACAGCGCCCCCTCACAATGACAGCGCCCCCTCACAATGACAGTGCCCCCTCACAATGACAGTGCCCCCTCACAATGACAGTGCCTTCTCACAATGACAGTGCCCCTCACAATGACAGTGCCCCTCACAATGACATTACCCCTCACAATGACAGTAGCCCCACACAATGACATTGCTCCCTCACAATGACAGTGCCCCCTCACAATGACAGTACCCCTGCACAATGACAGCGCCCCTTCACAATGACAGAGCCCCCTCACAATGACAGAGCCCCCTCACAATGACAGTGCCCCTCACAATGACAGCGCCCCCTCACAATGACAGCGCCCCCTCACAATGACAGCACCCCCTCACAATGACAGTGCCCCCTCACAATGACAGCGCCCCCTCACAATGACAGCACCCCCTCACAATGACACCGCCCCTTCAAAATGACAGCGTCCCTTCACAATGACAGCGCCCCCTCACAATGACAGCGCCCCCTCACAATGACAGTGCCCCCTCACAATGACAGTACCCCTTCACAATGACAGTACCCCTCACAATGACAGTACCCCTCACAATGACAGCGCCCCCTCACAATGACAGCGCCCCCTCACAATGACAGCGCCCCCTCACAATGACAGTGCCCCCTCACAATGACAGTGCCCCCTCACAATGACAGTGCCTTCTCACAATGACAGTGCCCCTCACAATGACAGTGCCCCTCACAATGACATTACCCCTCACAATGACAGTACCCCCGCACAATGACATTGCTCCCTCACAATGACAGTGCCCCCTCACAATGACAGTACCCCTGCACAATGACAGCGCCCCTTCACAATGACAGAGCCCCCTCACAATGACAGAGCCCCCTCACAATGACAGTGCCCCTCACAATGACAGCGCCCCCTCACAATGACAGCGCCCCCTCACAATGACAGCACCCCCTCACAATGACACCGCCCCTTCAAAATGACAGCGTCCCCTCACAATGACAGTGCCCCTCACAATGACAGTGCCCCTCACAATGACAGTGCCCCTCACAATGACAGTACCCCCTCACAATGACAGCGCCCCCTCACAAGGACAGCGCCCACTTTGGAGGTCACATTCACTGCAGCAGCTCCTGTACAGATTATATTCGGCCTCTCTGCAGCCGGAGGGAATAAACACTCTACGAAGATGACCTGACATGCACAGCCGGGTCATAGATCAATGTTCTTCCGGTTACCAATAGGGCACTTGTAGACTGACCTATAATTTACCGCCATCTGCCTCTGTATAATAACATATTCTCCATCCTCTTCTGGGAGAGCTGAGGTTTCTAAGTTCTTAATGGAACTCTCTACTCTATAGCTACTCTGGGGCTGGAGTGGGCGGAGCATGTGACAGGAAATCAAAAAAATAAGGCAGGATCGTTATTATGCTCCGCCCCCATGGGCCCTGCACTTGGCGTATGATAATAGTGTTCACCCTGTGACACATTCTACATAGTAAGACTTAACTAACATTCTGCGGTCTTAGAAAGTTGAGTGAAAACCACTCGGGGGGGGGGGGGGGGGGGTGACGTTGTTTCCTGCCTGGAGATCATATAACTAGAAATAACTAAACTGTTGTCACCACTTTGGAGAAACCCCTTGGGGCCCTCAGGTTATCTATGTTGTGTCACCGGTGATGAAGAGCTTCCTCCTCCCGTCTCACCTGGGCCGATCTTATCTCAATGTTTTCAAAAGTCATTGAATAGGAGAACGTTTTACCCTCATAATCTACCGCGACAACACTTCATCCATCCTGAAAGACGTGACCGCTCTATGGTGGAACCGAGACAGATCTGCAGCTCCTGAACGAAAACATGTCACAAGAGCGTAACAATATAAAGAAAAATGATCCCGAAGGACGAGCGGCAAAATAAATGTAAAGATATAAGGACCGAGATAAAAGGGAAAACCTGACATATCATAGACCGCAGATATTCACAGATGGAGGAAAACAGGCGGCACACCATCAATATGACCTAATGTGACAACGAATACAGAAAACAAACAACCGCACTAAAGATTCTTCTATCTAATCTAAAATAAATGACAAAAATATAATAAAGCCTGTCATAACATCCTCTGGAGAGCGAAAATAATAACGAAGAGGGAAGATAATGCAACACAGCACCCTATGTACAATGATATAACTATAATACTGCCCCCTATATACAAGAATAGAACTACTATAATACTGCTCCTATATACAAGAATATAACTACTATAATACTGCTCCTATATACAAGAATATAACTACTATAATACTGCTCCTATATACAAGAATAGAACTACTATAATACTGCCTCCTATATACAAGAATATATCTACTATAATACTGCTCCTATATACAAGAATATAACTACTATAATACTGCCCCCTATATACAAGAATAGAACTACTATAATACTGCTCCTATATACAAGAATATAACTACTATAATACTGCCCCTATATACAAGAATATATCTACTATAATACTGCCTCCTATATACAAGAATATAACTACTATAATACTGCTCCTATATACAGGAATATAACTACTATAATACTGCTCCTATATACAAGAATATAACTACTATAATACTACTCCTATATACAAGAATATAACTACTATAATACTGCTCCTATATACAAGAATATAACTACTATAATACTGCTCCTATATACAAGAATATAACTACTATAATACTGCTCCTATATACAAGAATATAACTACTATAATACTGCCCCTATATACAAGAATATAACTACTATAATACTGCTCCTATATACAAGAATATAACTACTATAATACTGCCCCTATATACAAGAATATAACTACTATAATACTGCCTCCTACATACAAGAATATAACTACTATAATACTGCTCCTATATACAAGAATATAACTACTATAATACTGCTCCTATATACAAGAATATAACTAATATAATACTGCCTCCTATATACAAGAATATAACTACTATAATACTGCTCCTATATACAAGAATATAACTACTATAATACTGCCCCTATATACAAGAATATAACTACTATAATACTGTCTCCTATATACAAGAATATATCTACTATAATACTGCCCCTATATACAAGAATATAACTACTATAATACTGCTCCTATATACAAGAATATAACTACTATAATACTGCCTCCTATATACAAGAATATAACTACTATAATACTGCTCCTATATACAAGAATATAACTACTATAATACTGCTCCTATATACAAGAATATAACTACTATAATACTGCCCCTATATACAAGAATATAACTACTATAATACTGCTCCTATATACAAGAATATATCTACTATAATACTGCTCCTATATACAAGAATATAACTACTATAATACTGCCTCCTATATACAAGAATATAACTACTATAATACTGCTCCTATATACAAGAATATAACTACTATAATACTGCCCCTATATACAAGAATATATCTACTATAATACTGCCCCTATATACAAGAATATAACTACTATAATACTGCTCCTATATACAAGAATATAACTACTATAATACTGCCCCTATATACAAGAATATATCTACTATAATACTGCCCCTATATACAAGAATATAACTGCTATAATACTGCTCCTATATACAAGAATATAACTACTATAATACTGCTCCTATATACAAGAATATAACTACTATAATACTGCCTCCTATATACAGGAATATAACTACTATAATACTGTTCCTATATACAAGAATATAACTACTATAATACTGTGTCCTATATACAAGAACATAACTACTATAATACTGCTCCCTATATACAAGAATATAACTACTATAATACTGCTCCTATATACAAGAATATAACTACTATAATACTGCCTCCTATATACAAGAATATAACTACTATAATACTGCTCCTATATACAGGAATATAACTACTATAATACTGCTCCTATATACAAGAATATAACTACTATAATACTGCTCCTATATACAAGAATATAATTACTATAATACTGCCTCCTAGCTGAGAGGTTGTGTGTGTGTTGCTCTCCTGATGTCTGGAGAAAGCCCAGGGAGGGGCCACCCTGGGTGGGGAAGCTCCCCAAGCAAGGCCAAGGCTTCTCGGCCTATTCTGGGAATTAATCCCCAGACACCACAAACCATGGATGAAAATCCTAAAGTTTCTCTGGATGTAAGAAATGTTCAGAATGTTGTCAGTTCTGGTGCAGTAAGAAGCACAGATGAGAAGAAAGCTGTGGAACTAAAGAAGGAATCATCAAGTAAGGTAATGGCTGCAGGTACAATCCACCCCTCCTGCAGTCAGACAGAGGAGAACATCCCTGGAGAAGCAGACCATGCAGGAGAATCTGCAGCAGCCTGTCCTGATACGTTCTGACCGCACACGATACGGGAGCGGGAGCAGCGCAAAAGTTACAAGCACGCCAGATGAGACCAGAGGGAGTACAGCAGGAAGGCTTCAGGGGGCCACAAGTGCGGTCACTGGGAAGAACCAGGGGCCCAGTCCCCAGTCTGGAGATTGTGACCCCGCAGCAGTGACTACAGCAGCACCGAGACAGATGCCACCTCAGAAGCAGAGTCCTGTGAGTACCCCACCAGCGCGGCCCCCCAATACTCAGCGGGCGCCTGAACTATGTCTGGCCGAGCAGATCCCAGCTCTGGTAAAGAGACTTGAGACTTTAAAAAAGACAAAGTTACAGCTGCAGAAACAGATAGACTGTATATACAAGCTAAAGGCAGCAAACCCCAATAACCAGGCTGTACATGACAAGAAGCTGAGCTCCCTCGCTGTGCAGCTCGCTGACACTGTGCAGGACATGGAGGACGTATTGGACCAGATGGGACCAGTCGCTGAGACCTTCAGAAATCAGCAGCGATTTGAGGGATATAAGGAAAGACCAGCAACAAAGTCATCTCCATCTACTGCTGCACCCAAGTCTTCAGCCTCACCAGGGGACACCCAGCAGTCCTGTACAAGACAAGAGGACATCCAGCAGTCCTGTGCAAGACCACTCCTCAGACCAGCCAGCTTCCCTTTTGAGAAAGGAAATTTGTACAGACAAGCAGAAGCAAGCGTCCAGCAACATCAGAGACCTGCAGAGACTCCTCCAGAGGTACAACAAGTCCCAGCAGTCAGCACGGTGAAGCAGGACTATGGACTCCTACCAGAAGGTAACTCTGTAACCGTTGTGCAGTCACCACAAGCCCCTGGGGGCAGTAGAGAGCAGCAGGACTGTGGACTCTTACCTGAAGGCAGCAGTGCAGCAGAGAGTTCACAGGACATGGCTCTGCAGGGCTTGCTGGGCTCTGTAGTGCAGGATCATGCTGCCAGTGACTGCAATGATATGACTGTATGTGATATTACTGATAATGTGTCTGCAGAGGGGAGCGCTTCACAGTCTGTGTGGGATCTGGGGTCATCTCTGGGGTCAGGTCCACCATTAGTTCAGCCTCCAGAGGCTTGTGACCCCCAGAGTATAGAGGTTGATGGTGGGGAGGGGGCTGTACAGTCTGATGCACAACACTTCCCCCCTTTAGTCACACAAGTATCAGACCCCCATAGTACAGCTGGTCAGCAGCCATCACAGCGCCCCCAAGTACAGCAGGAGGGTAGAAGTAGTGGCGCCTCCTCTGGTAATGCCTGGAGCCGCGGGTCACCATTCATGTCCAATGTAAACTATACGGGTCAGGCTTTCAAGAGGAGGAATGTGGTCAGGTTCAGACATAGAGGGGCCAAGGAGGAGCTGCCTGACAGGAGGTTTGTGGTCCGTGAACTTCTGTGCCACCAAATGGGCTTCCTGCCATCTAACATCCTGGCAGTGATAAACCTTCCTGACAGGCAGGGCTATGACGTCAGCTTCAAACTCATGTCTGACCTGGACCGCTTCTGGGCCCATGTCACCCGGGTGAGAGATGCTGATGGCTGGAATAAGTTCAGCTTTGTCCCCATCTCCAGACCGGACACAGCGAATGTCACCATTATATTCCGGAACGAGTCTGTCCCCCCCCAGGATATTGTTGTATGGTTAAAGAGACACTGTGACCTAATGTCAGACCTGACTAAGACCAGGGATGAGGACGGCATATGGACGGGAGGGTGGAAGGTCCTGGTGAAGTTACGGCAGATAAACAACATAACCCAACATCTGCCCAATTCTTTCTTCATTGGTCGGGAGAAAGGGGTTTGTTTCTATGCAGGTCAGCCCAGAAAATGCTTCAAGTGTGGGAAGACCGGTCATATCGCGAGTGTGTGCACCCTAGTGAAGTGTAATTTATGTGGGGAGATCGGCCATGTCAGCGCCACCTGCCAGAATATCCGCTGCAACCTCTGTGGTAAGACCGGTCACTCCCACAGGGACTGTCCTGACGCCTGGCATAACATCTGTAAGGACTTCCTTGATGAGGACCTGCTGGAGGGGGAAGAGGACCTGGAGGAGGAGACGTTGGTGTCAGGGTCAGCAGTGACACAACCTGAGCCTCAGCATAACATGGGTGACACTAGAGGTGACGATATGGGTGACAATATTGGTGACACTAGCGGTGACAATATGGGTGACAATATTGGTGACACAGTGCCCGACCAGTCCCAGCCAGGAGCCACTGAGGGGAACAGGGAGGTCACTGAGCAGGTTGTGGCCATGTCTTCTTCTGCCCCAGCATCAATAAATCCGCAGAAGAGACGGAAGAAAGACAAAACCAGCCGTAAGCCTGAGGAGGGATGGACCACTGTCCAAAAACCTTCCAAAAAGAAAGTAGACCCCGGGTCAGGTGTCATGACCATCACAAATAGGTACAGTGTCCTATCAGAGTCAGACGTTGAGGAAGAGATGGAGAGGGAGCTAAAGAGAGTGATAGATGAATTTAATGAAGACCAAGAGGGTGATCCCCCCACAAAAAAGAGACCCCCACGAGCAAAACGTCTGTCCGAATCGGACATGGAAACAGGTGGTCAGCAGGAGGGCTCAGACTCAGATCTGTGATGATGGGGGTGACATCTCTGCACTTTCTTCTTTCCTTTGTTATGATGGCCGACTTTACCCTTAAAGTGTTCTCCAGTAATGTGAACAGTGTCAGAGTGAGGAGGACCAGACACGTCGTATATGACTATCTAAAGTCTATTGATGCTGACATCTTCTTCTTACAGGAGACACGTTTAAATACTCAAGGACTGTTACGTGAGGCAGAGCGGGAATGGCGGTCTGGTCCATCCTTTTTGTCACTGGGTGTGGAACCAAGTGCCGGGGTCTCTATCCTGTTTACCACCAATGATGTAACTGTACATAGGCTGACAGAGGTATTGATGGGAAGGTGCCTAATGCTAGAAGTTACTATTCGGGGTAGAAGGCTCCGACTCATTAATATCTATGGTTCACAGACAGTGACTGAAAGGGTTAACCTTTATAATGAAGTGAAGCCATATCTCTTCACGTCTGTCCCCGTCATCTTGGCCGGAGATTTTAATGCCTCCAGAACAACTAGTGACAGATCCTCTAATAGACCTCTAACCCGAGACTCCAAGGTCTTAAACAACATCATTCTACAGGCCGGGTTGTCAGATGTGTTTGTGCAGGGTGGTCGGAAACCAAAATTTACCTATTTCTGTGGTGGAAGAAGTAGTCGTATAGATTTAGCTCTGGTTAGTCCCACAGAGACCATTGGTGAGAAGGATGAGAAGATCGTCCCTTATTCTGACCATCTGGCCTTATATTTTTGTCTGGGTGTCACACAGGGTCCTGAGACAGGTAGAGGGTTGTGGAGACTGAATTCCAGTCTATTAGAGGATCCTTCTGTGCAGAGACAGGTTCACTCTCTTATACAGAGTCAGCTAGAGAGAGTGGACTTCTATGATGATATGGCCGCCTGGTGGGAGGATGTCAAGGATGAGATCAGAACCCTCTTAAAGAGACTGTCAGTTATAAAGGGGAAGAGTAAGTATGGCAGGTATCTCAAGCTGCGCAAAGAATTGGAGTCACTATATTCGGCGGGTGGGGACCAACAAAGGATAGACCGGCTGAAATCTGAGATAAGGCAGTATCAGTACAGCAGGTATACCTCCCTGGTTCTTGAAAGGGATTATGGGTCCTTAGGGTCTCCTGATCCCTTTGAGAATTGCCGGGAGCGGGTGGCAAATAAATCTGTCACCGGTCTCACTGACTCCCAGGGTGTTTTGCAGGAATCTCGGGAGGGTATCCTGGGGGTGGTGAGATCGTACTATGCTGACTTGTTTCAGAGGAAGGTTTTGGATAGAGACAAGATGACCCAATTCTTGGAGACAACTCCGCTCCCTGATTCTAATGATTTGAACTTTTCTCCTTTGACAGCAGAATTGACGGTGGCGGAGGTCAAAGAGGCCATTGATAAGTTACATCTGAAGAAGGCACCAGGTCCAGATGGGATAACAGCAGAATTCTATAAGACATTCAGAGACCTCTTGGCTCCAATCCTCATGGATGTTTATACAAATTGTCTAGAAAGTCACCTGATGCCTCCATCCATGAGAGTGTCCTCGCTGATTCTGCTGTCTAAAGGTAAAGAGCCGAGTGACATCAAGAACTGGAGGCCAATTGCCCTCTTGAATGTCGACAGGAAGATTCTGGCAAAAATCCTGTTTTCTAGGTTAGTTTGTCTGTCCCCGGCACTGTTGGCAGGCTGTCAGTATGGCACAGTAAAAGGGCGGAACATCTCTGGGGCAGTGATCTCCATAAGGGAGATGTTTGAGAGATGTAAAGACCTGAGGTGTGGGAGATATGTTGTCAGTCTTGACCAGGCTAAAGCCTTTGACAGAGTAGATCATGAGTATCTATGGGCCACTTTGTCAAAGTACGGTATTCCAGGACAATTCATTGATTGGCTGAAGACTTTGTATTGTGAGGCCGAGAGCTTTCCTCTGATCAATGGTTGGCAGGGTGACACGTTCAGGGTTGAGGCGGGGGTGAGACAAGGTTGCCCACTGAGCCCGCTGCTGTATGTATTTGCCTTAGACCCATTTCTGAGGTCACTGCAGGAGTGTGGTTTTCAGGGGGTGCCGGTCCCCCACTGCCTACCCCTGAGTGTTGTTGCCTACGCGGATGATGTGACTGTAGTGATATCTGAGCCTCGTGAGGTGGAGATGTTGTCTGCAGCCATCAAAAGTTACTCGGAGGCCTCAGGGTCTCTGGTCAACCTTGAGAAGAGTCAAGCTCTCTGGGTATCAGATACTGATCCAGATTTTGATCTGACCCAATTTGTGAGAGCCTCCTCCTATATTAAAATCCTAGGGGTCAAATTCGGGAGGGACGATAATGCCAAACTAAATTGGGAAGAGAAGTTGGAAGCCGGAAATGCAAAGGTTCAGCGATGGAAGAACTGGAGGCTGACCTATAGAGAAAGGGTTAAAATGTTGAAGACTTACCTGGTCCCCGTCTTTTTGTATGTCTCTGTTGTTTTTCCTTTGCCAGAATCTTTCTCTGCTCGGCTCTTTAGCCTGTTCTTCCAAATGTTCTGGGGGAACAGGTTGAACCTGATAAAAAGAGGGGTCACCTACCTACAGAGGAGAGAGGGTGGGTTGGATATGCTGAATCCAAGGGTGTTCTTTGACTCCATGTTTCTAAAAGTTAATTTTGGTTGCCTGGACTCAAACAACAGCTCCCTGTGGGCGAATAGTATCAGGGACTGGATATTGCCTTTTGCAGAGTCTTGGGTGCGAGGCGGCAGTCTCAAGAGGGGGAGATGGACGCGTGACTACCTCCCCCCGTACCTGGAATACGGGCTCAGATGTCTGAAGAGATGGCGCATTGAGAAGTCCTATATAGAGAGTAAGCCAAGGAAGGATCTATACGTAAGGGTTTGTAGGGCTTTCTTTTGTTCTCCACTTGCCTTGAGGGACTGTGTGACCAGCACTTTACAAGAAAGTCTAAAGTTCCTCAATGGGAAACGACTCCCCGCAAAATTCTTTGACATAGCTTGGCTGTCGCTCCATGGGAGGCTCTTTGTCAGGGGTAATCTAAAGTATCTAAGCGTTTCTGATAGGAACTGTCCTCTGGGTTGTCAGCAGGAGGAGACGATGGAGCATTTCATATCTGACTGCAGGGGCGGGAGGAGGATATGGGAAGAAGTGTCCAGTAAGCTGAACATCCCATTACTGCAGAACCTGACGTATCCTGACATAATATACGCTGTACCATCCAGTAACAGGACTGTAGACAGGGGGACAATGTACATAATTATAACAATCATTAAATATTACCATTGGCACATGAGAACTAGAGTGTCCATACACAACGAGCCATTCCACCACATCACAGCAGTAAGACAGATCATGTCCGAGCTCCAGTGGGTAAAGTCATTAGAGATACGGAGGAACCAAAATAATGGGAAATTATGGAGAAATGTCTCTTTGGTTTAACACAGATGATGTCATGTTATTTTATTAAATTTTTTGTGTTTTTCCTTTTCCAGCAAATGTGGACTTTCTAAGTTTAATATTACTCTGTACATACTCTAGTTGAGTAGTCATTGTGTGTACAATGCTTGTTATTTTTGTTTTGCATTGTAAGAAATTATGTTAATTGTAATTTTGTTTGTTTGCACAATAAAAATTGCCTCCTATATACAAGAATATAACTACTATAATACTGCTCCTATATACAAGAATATAACTACTATAATAATGCTCCTATATACAAGAATATAACTACTATAATACTGCTCCTATATACAAGAATATAACTACTATAATACTGCTCCTATATACAAGAATATAATTAATATAATACTGCCTCCTATATACAAGAATATAACTACTATAATACTGCTCCTATATACAAGGATATAACTACTATAATACTGCTCCTATATACAAGAATATAACTACTATAATGCTGACCCCTATATACAAGAATATAATTACTATAATAATGCTCCTATATACAAGAATATAACTACTATAATACTGCTCCTATATACAAGAGTATAACTACTATAATACTGCTCCTATATACAAGAATATAATTACTATAATACTGCTCCTATATACAAGAATATAACTACTATAATACTGCTCCTATATACAAGAGTATAACTACTATAATACTGCTCCTATATACAAGAATATATCTACTATAATACTGCTCCTATATACAAGAATATAACTACTATAATACTGCTCCTATATACAAGAATATAACTACTATAATACTGCTCCTATATACAAGAATATAACTACTATAATACTGCTCCTATATACAAGAATAAAACTACTATAATACTGCTCCTATATACAGTAATATAACTACTATAATACTGCACCCTATATACAAGAATATAACTACTATAATACTGCTCCTTTATATACAAGAATATAACTACTATAATACTGCTCCTATATACAAGAATATAACTACTATAATACTGCCTCCTATATACAAGAATATAACTACTATAATACAGCTCTTATATACAAGAATATATCTACTATAATACTGCCCCTATATACAAGAATATAACTACTATAATACTGCTCCTATATACAAGAATATATATACTATAATACTGCTCCTATATACAAGAATATAACTACTATAATATTGCCTCCTATATACAAGAATATAACTACTATAATACTGCTCCTATATACAAGAATATAACTACTGTAATACTGCTCCTATATACAAGAATATAACTACTATAATACTGCTCCCTATATACAAGAATATAACTACTATAATACTGCTCCTATATACAAGAATATAACTACTATAATACTGCCTCCTATATACAAGAATATAACTACTATAATACTGCCTCCTATATACAAGAATATAACTACTATAATACTGCTCCTATATACAAGAATATAACTACTATAATACTGCTCCTATATACAAGAATATAACTACTATAATACTGCTCCTATATACAAGAATATAACTACTATAATACTGCTCCTATATACAAGAATATAACTACTATAATACTGCCTCCTATATACAAGAATATAACTACTATAATACTGCTCCTATATACAAGAATATAACTACTATAATACTGCTCCTATATACAAGAATATAACTACTATAATACTGCTCCTATATACAAGAATATAACTACTATAATACTGCTCCTATATACAAGAATATAACTACTATAATACTGCTCCTATATACAAGAATGTAACTACTATAATACTGCTCCTATATACAGGAATATAACTACTATATTACTGTCTCCTATATACAAGAATATAACTACTATAATACTGCTCCTATATACAAGAATATAACTACTATAATACTGCTCCTATATACAAGAATATAACTACTATAATGCTGACCCCTATATACAAGAATATAATTACTATAATACTGCTCCTATATACAAGAATATAACTACTATAATACTGCTCCTATATACAAGAGTATAACTACTATAATACTGCTCCTATATACAAGAATATATCTACTATAATACTGCTCCTATATACAAGAATATAACTACTATAATACTGCTCCTATATACAAGAATATAACTACTATAATACTGCTCCTATATACAAGAATATAACTACTATAATACTGCTCCTATATACAAGAATATAACTACTATAATACTGCTCCTATATACAGTAATATAACTACTATAATACTGCACCCTATATACAAGAATATAACTACAATAATACTGCTCCTTTATATACAAGAATATAACTACTATAATACTGCTCCTATATACAAGAATATAACTACTATAATACTGCCTCCTATATACAAGAATATTACTACTATAATACAGCTCTTATATACAAGAATATATCTACTATAATACTGCCCCTATATACAAGAATATAACTACTATAATACTGCTCCTATATACAAGAATATAACTACTATAATACTGCTCTTATATACAAGAATATATCTACTATAATACTGCCTCCTATATACAAGAATATAACTACTATAATACTGCTCTTATATACAAGAATATAACTACTATAATACTGCCTCCTATACAAGAATATAACTACTATAATACTGCTCCTATATACAAGAATATAACTACAATAATACTGCTCCTATATATAAGAATATAACTACTATAATACTGCTTCTTTATACAAGAATATAACTACTATAATACTGCTCCTATATACAAGAATATAACTACTATAATACTGCCTCCTATATACAAGAATATAACTACTATAATACAGCTCTTATATACAAGAATATATCTACTATAATACTGCCCCTATATACAAGAATATAACTACTATAATACTGCTCCTATATACAAGAATATAACTACTATAATACTGCTCTTATATACAAGAATATAATTACTATAATACTGCCTCCTATATACAAGAATATAACTAATATAATACTACTCCTATATACAAGAATATAACTACTATAATACTGCTCCTATATACAAGAATATAACTACTGTAATACTGCTCCTATATACAAGAACATAACTACTATAATACTGCTCCTATATACAAGAATATAACTACTATAATACTGCCTCATATATACAAGAATATAACTACTATAATACTGCTCCTATATACAGGAATATAACTACTATAATACTGCTCCTATATACAAGAATATAACTACTATAATACTGCCTCCTATATACAAGAATATAACTACTATAATACTGCTCCTATATACAGGAATATAACTACTATAATACTGCTCCTATATACAGGAATATAACTACTATAATACTGCTCCTATATACAAGAATATAACTACTATAATACTGCCTCCTATATACAAGAATATAACTACTATAATACTGCTCCTATATACAGGAATATAACTACTATAATACTGCTCCTATATACAAGAATATAACTACTGTAATTCTGCTCCTATATACAAGAATATAACTACTATAATACTGCTCCTATATACAAGAATATATATACTATAATACTGCTCCTATATACAAGAATATAACTACTATAAAACTGCTCCTATATACAAGAATATAACTACTATAATACTGCCTCATATATACAAGAATATAACTACTATAATACTGCTCCTATATACAAGAATATAACTACTATAATACTCCTCCTATATACAAGAATATAACTACTATAATACTGCTCCTATATACCAGAATATAACTACTATATTACTGCTCCTATATACAAGAATATAACTACTATAATACTGCTCCTATATACAAGAATATATATACTATAATACTGCTCCTATATACAAGAATATAACTACTATAATACTGCTCCTATATACAAGAATATAACTACTATAATACTGCTCCTATATACAAGAATATAACTACTATAATACTGCTCCTATATACAAGAATATATATACTATAATACTGCTCCTATATACAAGAATATAACTACTATAATACTGCTCCTATATACAAGAATATAACTACTATAATACTGCTCCTATATACAGGAATATAACTACTATAATACTGCTCCTATATACAAGAATATATACTATAATACTGCTCCTATATACAAGAATATAACTACTATAATACTGCTCCTATATACAAGAATATAACTACTATAATACTGCTCCCTATATACAGGAATATAACTACTATAATACTGCTCCTATATACAAGAATATATATACTATAATACTGCTCCTATATACAAGAATATAACTACTATAATACTGCTCCTATATACAAGGATATAATTACTATAATACTGCTCCTATATACAAGAATATAACTACTATGATACTGCTCCTATATACAAGAATATAACTACTATAATACTGCTCCTATATACAAGAATATAACTACTATAATACTGTTCCTATATACAAGAATATAACTACTATAATACTGCTCCTATATACAAGAATATATCTACTATAATACTGCTCCTATATACAAGAATATAACTACTATAATACTGCTCCTATATACAGGAATATAACTACTATAATACTGTTCCTATATACAAGAATATAACTACTATAATACTGCTCCTATATACAAGAATATACCTACTATAATACTGCTTCTATATACAAGAATATAACTACTATAATACTGCCCCCTATATACAAGAATATAACTACTATAATACTGCCCCCTATATACAAGAATATAACTACTATAATACTGCTCCTATATACAAGAATATATCTACTATAATACTGCTCCTATATACAAGAATATAACTACTATAATACTGCTCCTATATACAGGAATATAACTACTATAATACTGTTCCTATATACAAGAATATAACTACTATAATACTGCTCCTATATACAAGAATATACCTACTATAATTCTGCTCCTATATACAAGAATATAACTACTATAATACTGCTCCTATATACAAGAATATAACTACTATAATACTGCTCCTATATACAAGAATATATCTACTATAATACTGCTCCTATATACAAGAATATAACTACTATAATACTGCTCCTATATACAAGAATATTACTACTATAATACTGCTCCTATATACAAGAATATAACTACTATAATACTGCTCCCTATATACAAGAATATAATTACCGTATATACTCGAGTATAAGCCGACCCGAGTATAAGCCGAGACCCCTAATTTCAACCCAAAATCCCAGGAAAAGTTATTGACTCGAGTATAAGCCTAGGGTGGGAAATACCTCATCCCCCCCTGTCATCATCCAGACCCGTCATTAACATCCTCATCATCATCCCCTTATCATCCCACACATCCCCCTTCATCATCCCCTTGTCATCATCCCACACATCCCCCCTTCATCAACCCCTTGTCATCATCCCACACATCCCCCTTCATCATCCCCTTGTCATCATCCCACACATCCCCCCTTCATCATCCCCTTATCATCCCGCACATCCCCCTTCATCATCCCCTTATCATCCCACACATCCCCCCTTCATCATCCCCTTATCATCCCGCACATCCCCCCTTCATCCTCCCCTTATCATCCCACACATCCCCCCTTCATCATCCCCCCCCCTTCATCATCCCCACCCCCCTTCATCATCCCCACACCCCCCCCTTCATCATCCTCTTCTCATCATTCGCCCTCAGTGGTCTTCAACCTGCGGACCTCCGGAGGTTTCAAAACTACAACTCCCAGCAAGCCCGGGCAGCCATCGGCTGTCCGGGCTTGCTGGGAGTTGTAGTTTTGAAACCTCCGGAGGTCCGCAGGTTGAAGACCACTGTGGCCTTCAACATCATCCAGCCCCCCTCTCACCCCCTTTAGTTCTGAGTACTCACCTCCGCTCGGCGCTGGTCCGGTCCTGCAGGGCTGTCCGGTGAGGAGGTGGTCCGGTGAGGAGGTGGTCCGGTGGGATAGTGGTTCCGGGCTGCTATCTTCACTGGGGGCGCCTCTTCTCCGCGCTTCCGGCCCGGAATAGATGCGTTGCCTTGACAATGACGCAAATGACGCACCTCTGCGTCGTTGTCACGGCAACGTGACTATTCTGAGGCCGGGCCCGAAGCGCTTAGAAGAGGCCTCCCCGGTGAAGATAGCAGCCCGGAACCACTATGCCACCGGACCACCTCCTCACCGGACAGTCCTGCAGGACCGGACCAGCGCCGAGCGGAGGTGAGTACTCAGAACTAAAGGGGGTGAGAGGGGGCTGGATGATGTTGAAGGCCGCAGTGGTCTTCAACCTGCGGACCTCCGGAGGTTTCAAAACTACAACTCCCAGCAAGCCCGGACAGCCGATGGCTGCCCGGGCTTGCTGGGAGTTGTAGTTTTGAAACCTCTGGAGGTCCGCAGGTTGAAGACCACTGCGGGTGGGGGAGTTCACTCGAGTATAAGCCGAGGGGGGTGTTTTCAGCACGAAAAATCGTGCTGAAAAACTCGGCTTATACTCGAGTATATACGGTACTATAATACTGCTCCTATATACAAGAATATAACTACTATAATACTGCTCCTAAATACAAGAATATAACTACTATAATACTGCTCCTATATACAAGAATATAACTACTATAATACTGCTCCTATATACAAGAATATAACTACTATAATACTGCTCCTATATACAGGAATTTAACTACTATAATACTGTTCCTATATACAAGAATATAACTACTATAATACTGCTCCTATATACAAGAATATAACTACTATAATACTGCCTCCTATATACAAGAATATAACTACTATAATACTGCTCCTATCTACAAGAATATAACTACTATAATACTGCCTCCTATATACAAGAATATAACTACTATAATACTGCTCCTATCTACAAGAATATAACTACTATAATACTGCTCCTATATACAAGAATATAACTACTATAATACTGCTCCTATATACAAGAATATAACTACTATAATACTACTCCTATATACAAGAATATAACTACTATAATACTGCCTCCTATATACAAGAATATAACTACTATAATACTGCTCCTATATACAAGAATATAACTACTATAATACTGCTCCTATATACAAGAATATAACTACTATAATACTGCTCCTATATACAAGAATATAACTACTATAATACTGCCCCTATATACAAGAATATAACTACTATAATACTGCTCCTATATACAAGAATATAACTACTATAATACTGCCCCTATATACAAGAATATAACTACTATAATACTGCCCCTATATACAAGAATATAACTACTATAATACTGCTCCTATATACAAGAATATAACTACTATAATACTGCTCCTATATACAAGAATATAACTACTATAATACTGCTCCTATATACAAGAATATAACTACTATAATACTGCTCCTATATACAAGAATATAACTACTATAATACTGCTCCTATATACAATAATATAACTACTATAATACTGCTCCTTTATACAAGAATATAACTACTATAATACTGCATACTAGAAGGTTTGCTTTTACTATTCCTTTATGTAAAGTTTAATAAAAATAACACTGACACTTAAAATAAAGAATAGTCATTTTAGTGATTGGGAAGTGTATGAGGTAATTTTGACCTTATGGATTTTGTTGTGTATTTTTTGTCTTATGTTTATTGGTTTGTGGTTTTGCACAGGATCCACTCGTGGTATTTTATTAATTATTTCACTTATCATGATATACAGTGGGGTAAAAAAGTATTTAGTCAGCCCCCAATTGTACAAGTTCTCCCCCTTATAAAGATGAGGCTGTAATTATCATCATAGGTTATAACCTCAACTATAAGACAGAATGAGAAAAATCCATAAAATCCCATTGTCTGATAATTAAAGAATTTATTAGCAAATTATAATGGAAAATAAGTATTTGGTCAATAACAGAACTTTATCTCAAAACTTTGTTATATCCACTTTGTTGGCAATGACAGAGGTCACATGTTTTCTGTCTTCACAAGGTTCTCACTCACTGTTGCTGATATTTTGGCCCATTCCTCCATGCAGATCTCCTCTAGAGCAGTGATGTTTTGGGGCTGTTGCTGGGCAACACAGACTTTCAATTCCCTCCAAAGGTTTTCTATGGGATTGATATCTAGAGACTGGCTAGGACACTCCAGGACCTTGAAATGCTTGTTATGAAGCCACTCCTTTGTTGCCCGGGCAGTGTGTTTGGGATCATTGTCATGCTGAAAGACCCAGCCACGTTTCATCTTCAATGCCCTTGCTGATTGAAGAAAGTTTTCACTCAAAATCTCACGATACATGGCCCCATTCATTCTTTCATAACATGATGAGTTGAGTTTTTACCAAAAAGTTCTACTTTGGGTTCATCTGACCCTATGACATTCTCCCAATCCTCTTCTGGATCATCCAAATGCTCTCTAGCAAACTTCAGACAGGCCCAGACATGTACTGGCTTAAGCAGGGGGACTCGTCTGGCACTGCATGATTTGAGTCCCTGGTGGCATAGTGTGTTACTGATGGTAGTCTTTGTTACTTTGGTCCTAGCTCTCTGCAGGTCGTTCACTAGGTCCCCCGAGTGGTTCTGCGATTTTTACTCACCGTTCTTGTGATCATTTTGACACCACGGGGTGAGATCTTGTGTGGAGCCTCAGATGGAGGGAGATTATCAGTGTCTTGTATGTCTTCCATTTTCTAATAATTGCTCCCACAGTTGATTTCTTCACACCAAGCTGCTTGCCTATTGCAGATTCAGTCTTCCCAGCCTGGTGCAGGTCTACAATTTTGTTTCTGGTGTCCTTTGACAGCTCTTCGGTCTTGGCCATAGTGGAGTTTGGAGTGTGACTGTTTGAGGTTGTAGACAGGTGTCTTTTATACTGATAACAAGTTCACACAGGAGCCATTAATACAGGTAATGAGTGGAGGAAAGAGGAGACTCTTAACTCCTTAAGGACTGAGCATTTTTTTTATATTTAAAAAATCATAACCCTTTCAATTTTGCACCTAAAAATCCATATGATGGTTTTTGTTTTGCGCCACCAATTCTAATTTGTAAAGACATCAGTCATTTTACCCATAATCTACAGCGAAACAGGGAAAAAATCATTGTGCGACAAAATTGACGAAAAAACGCTATTTTGTAACTTTGGGGGGCTTCCATTTCTACGCAGTACATTTTTTGGTAAAAATGACATCTTCTTTTGATCGCTTTTTATTCATTTTTTATGGTAAAAAAAGTGACCAAAAATTCGCTATTTTGGACTTTGGAAGTTTTTTGCGCGTACGCCATTGACTGTGCGGTTTAGTTAACTATAGATTTTTATAGTTCAGACATTTACGCTCACGGCGATACCGCATATGTTTTTTTCATTTTTATTTACACACTTTTCTTTTTAAATGGGAAAAGGGGGGTGATTCTGATTTTTATTGGGGAAGGGGTTAAATCACATTTATTTACTTTTTTTTTTAAACTTTTTATATGCAGTGTTATAGCTCCCTCTAGTGGCTTTAATACTGCATACACTGATTGCAGGCACTGTTCTATGCATTGATCAGTGTTTTCTGCGCTTGATTTTCTGCGCCGATCGGTAAGGCACCTCCCGCTGAGCTTCCCCAGGGGGCATCACCATCTATATGAAGGTGGTCATATTACAGTATACTGCTGGTCTGATGGTCCATTATATGGCGGCGATCGTCTGATGGACCAGGATGAGACAACGTTATGATCTGGAGATGTTCCTGGATCCGTCTGCCGGAGATCAGATAGAGAGAATTGTTCAGCCAATAATAAATAGTGTTGCTCACGAATATTCGCAATTCGAACATTCGCCGCGAATATCGCATATTCGCGAATTCGCGAATATTACGAATTTCGTGATTAAAATTCGCTATTACGAATATTCGTCTTTTTTTCAAACTTGTAGGGATCTCCTATAAGTGCAACGCTTGTATCATTTAATTAAAGACCCAGGGATGAGACTGTGAGGCGAAAGGTTTACGCATACGAATATTCGTGGATATTCCGCCCTACTTATACCTGTGAGCCAATGAGAGTTCCGCAAGCACAGTTGTCAGAGTTAGCAACGTCCCTAGCAACGTCCCTCGCATAATGTTATAGCGCGCATGCGCAGACGAGCGAAATTTCGCTATTAATTTTGCATTCGCAATATCGAAATTTTGCAATTCAAAAAAACTTCAAGAATATAACGAATATTCGAATTTCACGAATATGGGACGAATATTCGTCCTCATAGTAGCGAAATATTGCGAATTCGAATATGGCATATGCCGCTCATCACTAATAATAAATGAATGAATAAATAAGTATAAAGGATAATAAATAAAACCTCTCAGACATGTAACGTCTATGGTTCAGTTCAGATTGTTGGCTCGGAGTCACCATCATCTGGATACAATGTATTATGTGGTTAACATAGAGCTGGAACAAACCATTGTACGTAATATCCTCAGAACTATCAATATAATGACTGGAAATAATTGGTTAGTTTATTTTTATTTCTATTAATATTGTTTGATCACTGAATGTAAAGACGTCCCCAGAAATAATGTTATATGACATAACAATACTAACCATGTTACATGCACCGGACTGATCACATGGTCACCTCCTGAAATACTTTGTGCTGCAGGGGCCGTACACTCTCCACTATGTAACTAGATAGACCTAGAGGTCAATGGCAATGGTGAGGGGAAAACATTCAGTCTAATTGCCCGGAATATATCCTGTACTGATCCTGTTCTGCTGGTGAGATCACTGTGTGCATATATTACATTACTTATCCTGTACTGATCCCGAGTTATATCCTGTATTATATTCCAGAGCTGCACTCACTATTCTGCTGGTGAGGTCACAGTGTACATACATTACATTACTTATCCTGTACTGATCCTGAGTTATATCCTGTATTATACTCCAGAGCTGTACTCACTATTCTGCTGGTGAGGTCACTGTATACATACATTACATTACTTATCCTGTACTGATCCCGAGTTATATCCTGTATTATATTCCAGAGCTGCACTCACTATTCTGCTGGTGAGGTCACTGTGTACGTACATTACATTACTTATCCTGTACTGATCCTGAGTTATATCCTGTATTATACCCCAGAGCTGTACTCACTATTCTGCTGGTGAGATCACTGTGTACATACATTACATTACTTATCCTGTACTGATCCTGAGTTATATCCTGTATTATATTCCAGAGCTGTACTCACTATTCTGCTGGTGAGGTCACTGTGTACATACATTACATTACTTATCCTGTACTGATCCTGAGTTATATCCTGTATTATATTCCAGAGCTGCACTCACTATTCTGCTGGTGAGGTCACTGTGTACATATATTACATTACTTATCCTGTGCTGATCCTGAGTTATATCCTGTATTATACTCCAGAGCTGTACTCACTATTCTGCTGGTGAGGTCACTGTGTACATACATTACATTACTTATCCTGTACTGATCCTGAGTTATATCCTCTATTATACTCCAGAGCTGTACTCACTATTCTACTGGTGAGGTCACTGTGTACATACATTACATTACTTATCCTGTACTGATCCTGAGTTATATCCTGTATTATACTCCAGAGCTGTACTCACTATTCTGCTGGTGAGGTCACTGTATACATACATTACATTACTTATCCTGTACTGATCCCGAGTTATATCCTGTATTATATTCCAGAGCTGCACTCACTATTCTGCTGGTGAGGTCACTGTGTACGTACATTACATTACTTATCCTGTACTGATCCTGAGTTATATCCTGTATTATACCCCAGAGCTGTACTCACTATTCTGCTGGTGAGATCACTGTGTACATACATTACATTACTTATCCTGTACTGATCCTGAGTTATATCCTGTATTAAACTCCAGAGCTGTACTCACTATTCTGCTGGTGAGGTCACTGTGTACATACATACATTACTTATCCTGTACTGATCCTGAGTTATATCCTGTATTATACTCCAGAGCTGTACTCACTATTCTGCTGGTGAGATCACTGTGTACATACATACATTACTTATCCTGTACTGATCCTGAGTTATATCCTGTATTATACTCCAGAGCTGTACTCACTATTCTGCTGGTGAGATCACTGTGTACATACATTACATTACTGATCCTGTACTGATCCTGAGTTATGTCCTGTATTATACTCCAGAGCTGTACTCACTATTCTGCTGGTGAGGTCACTGTGTACATACATTACATTACTTATCCTGTACTGATCCTGAGTTATATCCTGCATTATACTCCAGAGCTGTACTCACTATTCTGCTGGTGAGGTCACTGTGTACATACATTACATTACTTATCCTGTACTGATCCTGAGTTATATCCTGTATTATACACCAGAGCTGTACTCACTATTCTGCTGGTGAGATCACTGTGTACATACATTACATTACTTATCCTGTACTGATCCTGAGTTATATCCTGTATTATATTCCAGAGCTGTACTCACTATTCTGCTGGTGAGGTCACTGTGTACATACATTACATTACTTATCCTGTACTGATCCTGAGTTATATCCTGTATTATACTCCAGAGCTGTACTCACTATTCTGCTGGTGAGGTCACTGTATACATACATTACATTACTTATCCTGTACTGATCCCGAGTTATATCCTGTATTATATTCCAGAGCTGCACTCACTATTCTGCTGGTGAGGTCACTGTGTACGTACATTACATTACTTATCCTGTACTGATCCTGAGTTATATCCTGTATTATACCCCAGAGCTGTACTCACTATTCTGCTGGTGAGATCACTGTGTACATACATTACATTACTTATCCTGTACTGATCCCGAGTTATATCCTGTATTATATTCCAGAGCTGCACTCACTATTCTGCTGGTGAGGTCACTGTGTACGTACATTATATTACTTATCCTGTACTGATCCTGAGTTATATCCTGTATTATACCCCAGAGCTGTACTCACTATTCTGCTGGTGAGATCACTGTGTACATACATTACATTACTTATCCTGTACTGATCCTGAGTTATATCCTTTATTAAACTCAGGAGCTGTACTCACTATTCTGCTGGTGAGGTCACTGTGTACATACATACATACATACATTACTTATCCTGTACTGATCCTGAGTTATATCCTGTATTATACTCCAGAGCTGTACTCACTATTCTGCTGGTGAGATCACTGTGTACATACATACATTACTTATCCTGTACTGATCCTGAGTTATATCCTGTATTATACTCCAGAGCTGTACTCACTATTCTGCTGGTGAGATCACTGTGTACATACATTACATTACTTATCCTGTACTGATACTGAGTTATATCCTGTAGATCTTTTATTAGAAAAATATAAATCATAACAAAAACACAAAACCAGCACAACTTGGCCATAACTGAAAACAGCAACATGAAATAACATAAACCAAAACTTTACATTTAAAATAAAAGAACATAAATCCTGCCTAACCGGCCAGCCCAGTTTTCCTAACAAAAAGAAACACACCTTACATAACCTAATATCTAACAACACACTCACATGCATACTCAACTTACATAACCAAAAAAGAAACATAAAAATAGCACTATTTAGCTGTAACTCAAAAACACCCAGACTTGGGAAAAACACAAACACACAGAAAACACAACAAGCACTCCCACTACACACCACACCCCTTTTTTTTAATGTTTTTATTTTTTGTATTTTTTTTTTTTTGTAAACTATTATATATATATTTTTTTTTATAATAACACTAATAATAATAATAATAATAATAATACTATGCCACACACATGCATCACAGATCCATAACTTTACAAAGGCATAAAGATAAATTAATCTACAACTCAAAAAACACCCAAACTTGGGAAAAATCACATATTACAAACCGAAAACACTCCCACTGCACATCAAATGTTATATATATATATATACACACACACACACACACTTTTTTTTTTCCCCTTCCACACACACATATATATACATTAGTTTTATACGTTATCCCACAAGACCTAAACCACAACTGGATACAAAAATTACTATCTCTACTATAAACACAATATAAACAATATATAATTCACAAATCAAGATTAAAAAAAAAAAAAAAAAATAAAAAAAAAAAATAAAAAATAAAAAAAAAATTAATATATATATTTTTATAGTAATTACATGTAATGTACACAATTTATACATATAAACTATATACACTATATACACACCTATTATTATACAGGAAACACACCTAAATATACAATAAAACATACTACTCTAAACTATCCCTTCACCCACACCACCCGCCCTTCTGTACATGGGTCAGAGTCCACAGTTCTCAATGTCCAGCCACGACTGACCGATGCCAGGTCCACCAAAAGAAAACCACCACCCACCAAATACACCCACCCAACCTAGAACTCCTCCCAACCAACTTAACCATAACCAACTTTATAACATACATAAACAATATAACCCACACTAGGCCCAAGTTCCGTGCCTGTAAGCCCTTCATAACCTAAACATCGGAAAACAAAACAAAAAGCTATGGTACACATGCATTAGCCCACCACCAGGAAGAAGGATGGCAATCCTGATACATACAAAAATTTACATACTTTCCCTAACACCTCCCTACCTCTCACCCTACCATTATCCCTAAAATAGAAACTGACCCTACTATCACCCTAACCCTGTCCCCTTACATCACTGTCCCTAACCAAAACAAGGGTACTCTACCCAGAAGGTCTAGTACCTAGGGCACATCAAAAGAAAACCCTCTCCATAGGAGAGAAGCCCTACTGGTACCAAGACTGCCATACTCCAAAGACCTGATCTTCCCGAGGTCACCGGTGATGTTCCTACAGACCTCCACCTCGGAGAGGACTTTACGCTGCGTAGACACTAAACACCGTGCGTTCCACGTGTGGTACCTAATCACTAAGCTAACTAAGAATAAAGTGCCCCGGTCTCGACCACCCAGGTTCCTGAATGCCCCATAAGCCCACTCCGGGTAGGTAAGGCCGGCAAGTTGACTCCAGCCAATGGAAGCGCCCACCCGGTTGTAAACCCCTATATTAAAGGGACAATGAAGGAGGAAATGGTCCATGCTTTCCAGCGTGTCCACACACTCTTCTCGGGGACACCCCCGGTCATCAGATCTCCTACACTTCAAATTGTCCCTCACATATAGCTTCCCCTGAAAGCAGCGCCAGGCCAAGTCCCAAAACTTCTGGGGGATCCTTTTCATGTTTAAAAGAAACAACCCCACCCTCAGATCCTGACCTGGGCAGTCCCTGAGCGCCAGAGGCTTCTGGAAGTGGGTCAACAGAACCCGTTTGTCAAGGAACTGCCTTGACTGGGTCCTGATCTCCCACACTCCCAGACCCCACCGACGTATCGCCTTCAGAGTCGGGGTAGCATAAGCCGGAAGATATCCATGGGGCGTACGGAGGTCCTTCACTTGCCCTCCTGTCTCCCATTCCTGGAAGAAAGGCCGAAACCATTCCCTGCAGGAGAGTACCCACGGAAAAGCCCTCTCTGACCAGAGGTTTGAGATGTTGGCTTTCAAGAAGGTGTTTGTTAAGAACACCACAGGGTTTACCATAGATAAACCCCCTAGTCTCCTCGTGCGGTACGTAACCTCCCTCTTGACTAGGTTCATCCTGTTCCCCCATAACAGTTGGAAAAACAGGCTGTAGACCCTAGTGTAGTAAGCCTCTGGCAAGATACATACGCTGCCCAGGTAGATAAACAAGGGAAGCAGGTACGATTTGATCAGGTGTACCCTTTCCCTGAGGATCATAGACCAACCCTTCCACTGGTTCACCTTCTGAGTGGCATCCTGGAGCTTACCATCCCAGTTTTTGGTGGGATAATCATCCTGGCCGAATGTGATGCCCAAAACTTTTGCTGATTCTTGGGGCCCCGGAAGGGTGTCCGGGAGATCAAATGTGGGATCCCCCCCTCCCAGCCAGAGACTTTCACACTTATCCCGGTTGATCTTAGACCCGGAAGCCTCCGAGTAGCGGTCCACCTCTGACATCACCACATCGACCTCCCCCCTCGAGGAGACGAAAATGGTGACATCATCAGCATACGCCACAACTCTCTGGGCGACATCCGTCTCCGCCAGACTCATCCCGACTCCCGCCAACGGTCCACAATCTACCCTCCGGACGAAGGGATCGATTGCGAACACGTATAACAGCGGGCTCAAAGGACAACCCTGACGGACTCCGGACCCAACCTCAAAAGAGCGGCCAGACCAACCGTTCACCAGCGGGAAACTCTCTGCCCCTGCATACAAGATCTTGAGCCAATTAACAAAAGTACTCGGTAAGCCATATCTTAGAAGGACGGACCAGAGGTAGTCATGGTTCACCCGATCAAATGCTTTTGCCTGATCCAAGGACAGTAAGTACCCCTTCCAGAGACCTGCACTGCTCCGCTCCACTGCCTCCCTGACACTGAGGACAGCACTTAACGTGCTTCGGCCTGGAACAGAGCAGTGCTGGGCCCCCGAAAGGAGTCGGGGTGCAAAATCCACCAACCGATTAAACAGTATCTTGGCCAGAAGCTTCCTGTCCGTATTGAGAAGAGCTATGGGCCTCCAATTCTCAATCCGGCTAGGATCTTTACCCTTTGAGAGAAGAATCAGGGCTGACCTCCTCATTGACCTAGGCAGAGTGCCCGAGGAGAGACACTCATTGAATACCACAGTCAAGAGGGGAGCTAAAGACTCCTTAAAGGTCTTGTACCACTCGGATGTTAAGCCATCCGGACCTGGCGACTTCTTGGGGGCAAGCCCCTCGATCGCCAGTCTCACTTCCTCTTCCTTAATCTCTTCTGCCAAAACGCCAAGAGAGGGGTCTACCCCTGGCTCAGGAATGGTTTCAGCCAGGAAAGCCGACATCTTGTCCCGATCTAGATCCTTCCTCCCCAAGAGGTGCAAGTAGAAGGATCTGACGACCTCCAGGATCCCTGATCTGGACCGATTCAGAGATCCCGTACTATCAATCAGTCCTGAGATGATTTTACTACTCACTGACATCTTGCAGTTTCTGTAAGGGTCGGGCGAGCGGTACTTCCCAAAATCCCTCTCAAAAACCAAAGATGCGTGCCTATCATACTGACACCTCATCAACAAGGACTTCACTCTGGAGATATCCTCCCGGCTACCTCCAGTCGAGACGAGAAGCTCGAGTTTCCTCCTCAGACCCTGATACAGGCGATACCTATTCAGGGACCTGAGGCTCGAGAGCTGGCGGAAGAACCCCGCAACCCGCTTCTTGAATATCTCCCACCACTCTGACTTACTACTACAAAGGTCCAGTAAAGGTACCTGACTCTGAAGAAAATCCTCAAAGGACTGTCTTATCTCCGCTTCCTCCAGGAGGGACGAATTCAGCTTCCAATAACCTTTACCCATCCGGGGGGTCTCTGAAACATTCAAGGAAAACAAAATCATACAGTGATCGGAGAACTCCACCTCAACCACGGACACTGCGGAAGAGACGGCTTCCTCCTTTAAATAAAACCTGTCTATCCTAGACCTGCAGCTACCTCGATGATAGGTGAAACCCGCGTGGCCTGAGGGGCTCCGGATGTGGGCGTCCTCTAGGCGAGCTTCCCTAACTATATTATTGAGAGCTATGCTATCGTAAGCCAGCGGACCATTGGAACCTCTCCTATCTTGGGACCTTGTGACAGTATTGAAGTCCCCTCCAAAGATCACTTGCCGGCTAGTAAAAAGGAAGGGCTTGATCCTCATAAAGAGATCTTTGCGGCCCCACTTGGTTTGTGGGGCGTAGATGTTAATGAGCCGGAGCTCCTGTCCCTTCATGAGGACATCTAAGATCAGGCACCTCCCCATTTCTAACTCAATAACCCGTCTGCATTCAACCGGAGCGGTAAAAAGGACCGCCACCCCACTATACGGCTCAGCCGCAAGAGACCAGTGGGAGGGGCCGCACCTCCACTCTCTCCTGGCTTTTACCAGGGAGGCAAGATCTGACAACCTGGTCTCCTGCAGATACAAAATATCGGCTTCAACACGGCCAAGAAAATCAAAGGCTGCGAATCTAGCCGTATCAGACTTTATACTGGCACAGTTAATAGATGCCAGCGTCAATGGGGTGAGTGCCGCCATCATGGGTGATTGAGTTAGACGGCCCTAACCCCCTCACTTCTGTCTTTTCTTTACCCCCTCATCCCCAGACGAGGAGGCTTCTTTCTCTTTTAGCCTTTTTTTAGACTCTGATTGGTCCATTTTTGAATCCCCATCTCCGTCTGGCTCTGGTTTGGCCCCATCCCCTGAGGAAATTGCCCCATCAGGACAGGGCCCAGTTCCCCCCGGAGGCTCCCCCACTTCAGGTACCCCATCCTCGACCACCCCGTCCAAAGAGGGGGAGGAGATGTCATCAAGGACAGAGAACCGGTTAGACAGATCAATCAGAGGGGGGGCAGGTAGGCTTCCGCTTGGGACCTGGTCCGTAGCACGGGGACTAGAGGGCTCCGACCTCTTCTTTCCCCTTTTATTGCCCTTCTTTTTTGGCCGCTCTTCACCCTCCTCATCCACACTTTCAAAGTGGGAGGAATCGGAAAGATCGGCCTTGCTGCCCTCTTCTCCACAGATTCTCCTCGCTTCCTCCTCCAGCACATTTTCCTCCAGGGCCTCAGCAGTTTCAGGACTAACCTCTGGAGCAGGGTCAGAAGCTACCCCTGCCACATGGGAACTCTCCAGTTCCCTGCTCCTTCTGCGATTAGCCTCCCGCCTCAGCTTGGCGGGACTTTTCCTCTTCACTGACCCTGTTGCACCTTCACCCGCACTCGTGCCCTCCCCAGCTGAGGCAACATTACTGCTCTCCCCAGCCAAGGTGACCGTCGCACGGGCAAAAGCGCTAGGACAACGGCTGAAAGGGTGTCCTAAGACACCACACAGATGACACCGGATCTGCCTACAGGATGCGGCAAGATGACCTACCCCACCGCACAGTGCACAGACCTGCACGGTACAAGCTGCGCTAAAGTGGGCGGGGCTGCCACATCTGTGACAGACCTTGGGCTGCCCCTGGTAGAAAACTTGGATTCTGTCTCTCCCAAGAAAAGCAGCTGATGGGATGTGGGCAACAGTGCTCCCCGAACGCTTCAGTTTGACGGAAAACGTCCAGGCCCCAGACCAGATCCCATGTTCGTCATAGTTCTTTTTTGGCATGTCCGTCACATCCCCATATCGGCTGAGCCAGGTCATGATGTCATAGCAAGATAGTGACTCGTTACGTGTCAATACGGTCACTTTCTTGGCCAGATTCTGACGGGATATCGCCTTTACGGCGAAATCCCGCCAGCCGGGCTCACTCTTCACCACCTCATAGTTCGACCAGAAGAGTTCCAAACCCTCCGGCCGAACGAAGCTGATGTCAAATTCGGAAGTACCGTAGGGGTGGATCAGGGCAAAGATGTCACTTGCCCTGAATTCCATCCGGAGGAGGAGCTCAACCACCTTACCCCGAGGCGGACATGCATCTTCGCCCCTCCACACTAAACGGACCACATTCCTACGGCCACTTTCCTGCCCGGATGTCGGGAGGGACCAGACCACCTCCCCGTTTTGTTCTCGGAAGGCGCCTAAGCCGTGTCTTTCTATCCAAAAAGACAGGTCAACCTCACCCCTCCCCTCTACATGGATTGACCTGTCTCCCCTACGTAGAGCCTCCAGGAGGCGCTGTTGCAAGTGACCCCCAGAGCCAGATGGAGATGGGGATCCCCCTCATCCCCCGGCAGTGACTCTGGCATAGCTTCTGGGAGAAGCAGCCACTACCGGGGGGGCAGTCGAACCAGGACCTGACCCAGATCCCAAACCAGGACCCTTGTTCTTAGCTGAGGTGTCAGTCAAACCTCTCTCTGGCATTCCACTACCACTCCTCACCTGCATTCCACTTGCACCCCTCTCTTGCACTCCACTTACACCCCTCTCTTGCACTCCACTTGTACCCCTCTCTTGCACTCCACTTGTACCCCTCTCTTGCACTCCACTTGTACCCCTCTCTTGCACTCCACTTGCACCCCTCTCTTGCACTCCACTTGTACCCCTCTCTTGCACTCCACTTGCACCCCTCTCTTGCACTCCACTTGCACCCCTCTCTTGCACTCCACTTGCACCCCTCTCTTGCACTCCCCTTGCACCTCTCTCTTGCACTCCCCTTGCACCTCTCTCTTGCACCCCACTTGCACACCCCTCATCCACACTGCTACTACAACTCCTCCCATGCGCACTACCATAACTCACACTCTGGACATTACCATTTTTCCACACATTTTTGCTCTCACTTTCACTCTTGCCTACACTCTGTATATTACAGGCTGGGCTGGCTGGGTCTATTGCATTATGTATAAGGGTCGCCGGTTTCAGGACTAAGGTTGCATTTCCAGTCTTCTGGGGTGCAGACACAGGCTCCGCCTCTGATATGGATGGCACCGCCCCCTCACACGAAGTCATGGATTTTGGCAGGAGCTGTCCCTCCGGACGCACTCCTGCCCCGCCTACTGCAGCTGACGTGCAGGGAACCTCCCCCTTTACAGGTGAGTGCCCCGCAGCGCCAGAAACGGTACCAACCGCACATAGGGGACCGCCCCCTGAACCACCAAGGTCTGGTGCCCAGACACTCCCCCCCCTCACAGGGGAGTGCCCTGCAGCGCCAGGACTTGTACCGCTCACTTCAACCCGGGGACCGCCCCCTGAACGGGAGAAACTGCCGCCATTTTCTGGTGCCTGGACACCCTCCCCCCTCACAGGAGGGTGCCCTTTTTTTTCTATAGCACCCGCGGCCATTTTGGGTGCACTACTGTATCCCCCATGCTGGCCCCGCTCCACTACAGAAACGGGGTCTGGCAGATTGGGGGACCCAGCACCCTGAGCTGACTTCTCAGCCGACCCAGGTTGCTGGAAAGAAGAAAATACAAATTTCACTCCTTGTGCCTTCTTCCTCTTCTTGCCCTTCACTTTCTTCCTCTTCCCCTTCTCTTCTGGGCCCAAATCATCACCAAAAGTGAAGTTCTCCAGACGGGTGGGGGACTCCTGCATAACAATCGCACGCAGGAGACCCCCATCTGCCGAGCCGCTGCAATCACTACAGTCACTGCCGTCATCATCCTCACTGGAGGGAGGTAAGGCCACCTGAGCTGGATTTATATAGTCCACACTGAGGGTAAGTGGGGGGTCTGGGGTAACAGTGGTGGTGGTACAAACAGAACCCGTGTCCATATCCCCCTCACTCACATCCCCCTCCTCACCTCCCTCCATCTCCTCCTCCTCCTCACTCTCATCTTGGTGACAATCTTTTTCTGAACCTCTGGAGACCCCCTTTTTGGGGAACCTCTCTTCATTTAGAATCTTCTCACTGAAGAAGCCGGCTCCAGCCACAATGTCTGCTCTCAGCTGAACAATCTCCTCCACCTCTTTCTTTAGTGCTCTCACCTTTGCAGTGAATGCTGCTCTCTTGCCCTTGGCTGCTGTATCCGCCTGGTAAGTTGCAAACTTTATGTCTTCTCTAAGACCTCGTAGCTGTTTCCCAAGACGTTCATATTGGGCCATCTTTGCCTGGATTCTTGAACCAAAAGTCTCCAGGGATTCCCTTGGCCCCTTTACCCCCCATTGCTGGGGTTCTGAGGAGCCTGAGGTAGAAGCCTTCACTCCACTCCTCTGCCTGGATGAGCTTCTTTTCCCAGAGGAACTTTTGCTGGAAGCCTTGCAGCTCCCAGCTGGGGATGGGGGAGGGGGCCCCACATGGCGATGGGCCCTGGTGGATCGTCTCACCCCATCCTGGCTGCTGGCCGTCGCATTTTCCTTTGCACCCCCCGCCGGCCGGGTACGGGGAGTGCAAGATGAAGCCTCCTGGGGCTCCATAGCAGGAAAACCCTCTACCCAGGTATCTGCCACACACCTGGGGAGGGGCGGATGGAAATCACTGCTTCACTGGAAGAGTCTGGAAGTAACAGGAGCTCAGACACACCCAACCTCTCTCCAGAGCTGTACTCACTATTCTGCTGGTGAGGTCACTGTGTACATACATTACATTACTTATCCTGTACTGATCCTGAGTTATATCCTGTATTATACTCCAGAGCTGTACTCACTATTCTGCTGGTGAGGTCACTGTATACATACATTACATTACTTATCCTGTACTGATCCCGAGTTATATCCTGTATTATATTCCAGAGCTGCACTCACTATTCTGCTGGTGAGGTCACTGTGTACGTACATTACATTACTTATCCTGTACTGATCCTGAGTTATATCCTGTATTATACCCCAGAGCTGTACTCACTATTCTGCTGGTGAGATCACTGTGTACATACATTACATTACTTATCCTGTACTGATCCCGAGTTATATCCTGTATTATATTCCAGAGCTGCACTCACTATTCTGCTGGTGAGGTCACTGTGTACGTACATTACATTACTTATCCTGTACTGATCCTGAGTTATATCCTGTATTATACCCCAGAGCTGTACTCACTATTCTGCTGGTGAGATCACTGTGTACATACATTACATTACTTATCCTGTACTGATCCTGAGTTATATCCTTTATTAAACTCAGGAGCTGTACTCACTATTCTGCTGGTGAGGTCACTGTGTACATACATACATACATACATACATTACTTATCCTGTACTGATCCTGAGTTATATCCTGTATTATACTCCAGAGCTGTACTCACTATTCTGCTGGTGAGATCACTGTGTACATACATACATTACTTATCCTGTACTGATCCTGAGTTATATCCTGTATTATACTCCAGAGCTGTACTCACTATTCTGCTGGTGAGATCACTGTGTACATACATTACATTACTTATCCTGTACTGATACTGAGTTATATCCTGTATTATACTCCAGAGCTGTACTCACTATTCTGCTGGTGAGATCACTGTGTACATACATTACATTACTGATCCTGTACTGATCCTGAGTTATGTCCTGTATTATACTCCAGAGCTGTACTCACTATTCTGCTGGTGAGGTCACTGTGTACATACATTACATTACTTATCCTGTACTGATCCTGAGTTATATCCTGCATTATACTCCAGAGCTGTACTCACTATTCTGCTGGTGAGGTCACTGTGTACATACATTACATTACTTATCCTGTACTGATCCTGAGTTATATCCTGTATTATACACCAGAGCTGTACTCACTATTCTGCTGGTGAGGTCACTGTGTATATACATTACATTACTTATCCTGTACTGATCCTGAGTTATATCCTGTATTATACTCCAGAGCTGTACTCACTATTCTGCTGGTGAGGTCACTGTGTACATACATTACATTACTTATCCTGTACTGATCCTGAGTTATATCCTGTAGATCTTTTATTAAAATTTCAAACATAGCAATAAAAAATTACAAAACATAAACATATCATATCCGACAGAACATATCAATATAACGATCATAAAACCAACACCATAGCATAAAATACAACACCGGTCCACCCCACACTCATTCCTGCACACAAATATATACAATATTTACAAAAGACATATTCCTATAATACCCATAATACCCATACCATACTAATAAACTATATACACTAATATACACTAATACTAAATGTGAATTTCCTGGCCCAGTTGCAATACCAAAAACCCAATACCAGTAATATACCAAAAAGAATAACAACAACAACAACAATAATAATATATACAAAATAATAAAAACCAACACAAACAAAATAACACCACTTTATTTTTCTATTTTTTTTATTTTTTTTTTGGCCCTGAGCTGGTCCCGCATCCCATGCCCCCAGTACATGTTACCAGACGTCCATGAACCAGTCCAGGATTTTCTGTATATATAAAAGTCCCATACAAACCCCCTCCCCCCCTTTTTAACCCACCAACCAACCTAAACTAAACCCAATCCCCAGGTGGCATCACACAATATATACAATATATACATTACATAAAATATACACAGACTAACAATATATAAGTATACAAATAGACTACAACAATAAATACAATAACAAATACATATAACACTATAAGCCAAACAACAAACCCCTAAAGCTCAAGTTCAGCGCCTGCAAGCCCTATATTACCATAAACCAACTGCTCAAAACAAAAAGACTAATGTGCCAGCATCAGCCCACCACCAGGGGGAGACAACAGGCTAAGGCACTTTAAAGGCAGAGCCCCTCCATAGACGAGAGGCCCTGCCAGCACCCAGCCTCTCGTACTCCAGAGAACGCACCTTCACCAGGTCACCGAGAATGTTCCTAACCACCACATCCACAGGGAGGATTTTACGCTGCGTCGACACTAAACACCGTGCGTTCCACGTGTAGTACCTAACCACTGAGCTGACTAGGAATAAAGTGCACCGGTCCCAGCCTCCAAGGTTTCTGAATGCCCCATAGGCCCATTCCGCATAGGAGAGACTGGCCAGCCGAGGCCAACCAATGGAAGCGCCCACCCTGGTGTAAACCTCTGTGTTAAAGGGACAATGAAGCAGAAAATGCTCCATGCTTTCCAGCATGCCTCCACACTCTTCGCGGGGACATCCCCGGTCATCAGAGCTCCTGCACTTCAAATTGTACCTCACACACAGTTTCCCATGGAAGCAGCGCCAAGTCAAGTCCCAAAACTTCAAGGGGATCCTGATAGAATTCAAAAGCTCTAAACCCACCTCCAGATCCCGACTTGGGCAGTCCTTGAGCGCCAATGGCCTCTGGAAATGAGAAGACAGGACCCTCTTGTCAAGGAATTTCCTCGACAGAGTCCTAATCTCCCCCATCCCCAGACCCCACCGACAAATAACCTTCAGAACCGGGGTAACGTAAGCCGGGAGATGCCCGTGTGGTGTGCGAAGATCCTTCACTTGCCCTCCTGTCTCCCATTCCTGGAAGAAAGGCCAAAACCATCCCCTACAGGAGGATACCCACGGAGGAGCCCTCTCTGACCAGAGGTTTGCTATATTGGTCTTAAGAAAGGTATTCACTAGGAACACCACAGGGTTGACCATACACAACCCCCCTAGTCTCCTTGTACGGTAAGTAACCTCCCTCTTCACTAGGTTCAGTCTGTTCCCCCATAACATTTGGAAGAACACACTGTAGACCCGGGTCCAAAGAGGTTCTGGCAACATGCATACACTGCCCAGGTATATCAGCAAAGGGAGCAGGAATGTTTTGATCAGGTTAACCCTTTCCCGGAGGGTCAAAGACCAACCCTTCCACTGATCCACCTTCTGAGCGGCGATCTTAAGCCTGCTGTCCCAGTTTTGTTTGGGGTAATCCCCTTGGCCAAATTCGATGCCGAGAACTTTTGCAGATTCCTGGGGCTCTGGAAGGGCGTCCGGGAGATCAAAATTAGGATCTCCCCCTCCCAGCCAGAGACTCTCGCACTTATCCCGGTTGATCCTGGACCCGGATGCCTCCGAGAAGCGGTCCACCTCTGACATCACCCATTGGCCTTCCTCTTGTGAGGAGACAAACACGGTGACATCATCAGCATACGCTACCGCCCTCAGAGCCAAATCCGGCACCGCCAGGTCCATTCTCACCCCCGCCAACGGTCCACAATCAATCCTCCTAAGGAAAGGATCAATTGCAAACACGTACAGCAACGGGCTCAAAGGACAACCCTGACGGACACCAGACCCAACCTCAAAAGAGCGGCCAATCCAACCATTCACAAGCGGGAAACTCTCTGCCCCTGCGTACAAGGTCTTAAGCCAATCAACCACCCCCCCCGGCAGGCCATATCTCAGAAGAACAGACCAGAGGTACTCATGGTTAACCCGATCAAACGCTTTTGCCTGATCCAAGGACAGCAAGTACCCCTTCCAGTGGCCAGCCCTACCCTGCTCCACAGCCTCTCGGACACTGAGCACAGCACTAAATGTACTGCGGCCCGGAACAGAGCAATGCTGAGCCCCCGAAAGGAGCCGGGGTGCAAACTCCGCCAGCCGGTTAAACAGCACTTTTGCCAGAATCTTTCGGTTCCACATTGAGAAGCGCTATGGGACGCCAATTCTCAATGTGGAACGGGTCTTTACCCTTTGACAGGATGATCAGCGCTGACCTCCTCATTGACTTTGGCAGAGTGCCCGAGGATATACACTCATTAAATACCTCGGTTAACAGGGGAACCAAAGTGTCCTTAAAGGTCTTATAGAACTCAGATGTTAAGCCATCCGGACCGGGTGACTTCTTGAGGGCAAGCCCATCAATAGCCATCCTGACTTCCTCTTCCCGGATCATCTCTGTCAAAACGTCAAGAGAGGGGTCTACTCCTAGTTCAGGGATGGTTTCAGCCAAGAAAGCTGACACCTTATCCCGATCTAGATCCTTCCTTCCCAAGAGGTGCGAGTAAAAAGATCTGACGACCTCCAAGATCCCTGATCTGGACCTTTTCAAGGATCCCGTACTATCAATCAGTCCTGAGACTACCTTACTATTCACTGACATCTTGCAGTTTCTGTAAGGGTCGGGCGAGCGGTACTTCCCGTAATCCCTCTCAAAAACCAAAGATGCGTGCCTATCGTACTGACACCTCATCAGCAAGGATTTCACTCTGGAGATATCATCACGACTACCTCCAGTCGAGACAAGGTGCTCAAGTTTCTTCCTCAGGCCCTGGTACAAACGGTACCTGTTTAGGCTTCTGAGGCCCGAGAGCTGGCGGAAGAATCTCGCAACCCTTTTTTTGAAGATCTCCCACCACTCTGACTTACTGCTACAAAGGCCCAGCAATGGTACCTGGCTCTGAAGAAAATCCTCAAAGGACTGTCTTATCTCCGCTTCTTCCAAGAGAGACGAATTCAGCTTCCAATAGCCTCTGCCCATCCGGGGGGTCTCTGTAACATTCAGAGAAAACAAAATTAAACAGTGATCGGAGAACTCCACCTCAACAACAGACACTGCTGAAGAGACGGCCTCCTCCTTTAAATAAAACCTATCTATCCTAGACCTACAACTACCCCTATGATAGGTGAATCAATCCCGCATGGCCTGGGGTGTGCCGGATGTGGACATCCACCAGGCGAGCCTCACTCGCTATGCTATTTAGGGCGACGCTATCATAAGTCAGCTTGTCTCTGGCACCTCCCCTGTCTTGGGGCCTCGTGACATCATTAAAGTCCCCTCCAAAGACCACCTGCCGACTTGTAAAAAGATAGGGCTTGATCCTCATAAAGAGACACTTCCGGTCCCACTTAGACTGTGGGCCGTAGATGTTAATAAGGCGAAGTTCTTGTCCCCTCATGAGGACATCTAAGATCAGGCACCTCCCCATTTCTAACTCGATAACCCGTCGGCATTCTACCGCTGCGGTAAAAAGGACCGCCACTCCGCTATACGGCTCGGCCCCAAGAGACCAGTAGGAGGGCCCATTCCTCCACTCTCTTTTAGCCTTGTAGATAGATGACATATCTGTTAGCCTGGTCTCTTGCAAAAATAAAATATCAGCATTAATATGGGCAAAAAAATCATAGGCCGCAAATCGAGCCGTATCTGACTTTATGCTGGCAACATTAATGGATGCCAGAGTCAACGGAGAGGGTGCCGCCATCAAGGGTGATTGAGTTAGACAGCTTTCTTTTTCCCACCATCCTTCCCATCCACCCCACCACCCTCCTCATCAGATGAGGGTTTACCCCTTTTTAGTGAGATGGATGTGTCCATTTTCCCTTTATTTACATTTTCCTCGTCCCCTGACTCTGAGCCAGTCCCCCCCCCTGAAGACATAGGTTCCCCAGGGAGAGAGGACTCAGGGTCCCCTGTGGGCCCCACCGCAACATCCGGAACCTCACCCCCAGCCCCCCCCTCCTCCGAAGAGGAAATGTCGCGGAGGGCTCGGAACCGGTTGGAGAGACCAATCAGAGGGGGGTCAGTTGTACCTTCCTTTGGCATCTGGCGGGTGGGAGAAGATTTTAAATCTCCCTTTTTCTTATTCCTCCGAGTACCCCGCTTTGTTTCTGCCCATCTCCCTCTGTCCTCATCCGCGCTCTCACCATGGGAGGACAGCGAGGAGACAGTATCCTCCTCTTTGTGGATCCTTCCAGTCTCCTCATCCAGTTCACTATCCCCAGGGCCTCAGCAGTAACACTGGTCGCAGGGACAGGATCAGAAGCCACCTCAGCTGGCTGATGCTCCTGTGACTCCCGAATCTCCCTATCCCTTTGACGCTTCTTGAGACGCCTCAGTTGGGCAGGCGTCTTCTGCTTACTTTTCTTCCCTGGCCCCTGCACCCCTTCATCCCCGCCAGCCATCCCCCCAGCAGAGTTCACCTCATGGCTTACCCCCACTGGGGCAACAACCGTGTTGACAAAGGAACGAGGGCAGCGACTGAATGGGTGACCTAAGTCACCACACAGGTGACACCTAATCTCTGCACAAGATGCAGCGAGATGGCCTATTTCCCCACACAGAGTGCACTTCTGCACAGTGCAATTGGCACTAAAATGTGTGGGGTCACCACATCTGTGACAGAGCTTCGGCTGACTCTGGTAGAAGATCTGGATACGATCCCTTCCGAGGAAGGTCGCAGATGGTATATGGGTAACGGTGTTTCCTGAAAGCTTAAGCTTGACCATAAACGTCCAGGCCCCTGACCAGATGCCATATTCATCCCTGTTCTTTTTTGGGACCTCCACCACCTCTCCATACCGACCTAGCCACGTCATGATGTCAATACAAGAAAGTGATTCGTTACGGGTTAAAACGGTCACTTTCTTGACATTGTTTTGGCGAGACACCGCCTGAATGGCAAAGTCTCGCCAGCCGGGCTCATTCTTTACCAGCTCATAATTTGACCAGAAGAGCTCAAGCCCCTCTGGCCGAACAAAGCTGATATCGAACTCAGGGGTACCATAAGGATGTATCAAGGCGTAGATGTCAGCTGCCTTAAAGCCCAACTTCAGCAGAAGCTCAACAACTTTAGATCTTGGAGGACATGTATCACTGCCTCTCCACCTCAGCCGGACCACATTCCTTCGGAGACCACCTGGCCCGGCTGTTGGGAGGGACCACACAGTATCCCCCTTCTTTCCTCTCGGAAGGCTGAAAGACCATGTCTTTCTATCCAAAAGGATAGATCAACCTCCCTACCCTCTACATTGATTGATCTCTCCCCTCTCCTTAAGGCCCCCAGGAGACGCTGCTGCAAATTGCCCCCCCCAGAGCCAGAAGACGAGGAAGGTGCCCCCCTCCCCCCAGTGGTGACATTTGCGTAGCTGCGTACCGGTGCTGCCACCGCTGGGGGTGCAACTGGACCAGGCCCTACATCCCCACCACTAATCTGTGCCCCTTCACCACCCTCCTCCACATAATCCATACTCACACCATTATTGCCTGTTTTAGCTGATGTGCCTCCCATACCTCCACCCGTGCTACAGCCCATACTACAATTCACTCCAACATTAACCTCCTCATTCATACTGGCTGGACCTGTGCGTTCTGGTGCAGATAGTGTACCATCAGCATCACTGGGTACCAGAGCTGGAGCCACCACCACAGGACAGGTCACCGGTCCTTTATACAAGGACCAGGAAGCCTGCCTAGCCTGTTTATTAGTGGCCCCAGCCCTGTTTTTACTGGTACCCTCCGCCTCATCAGTACTGGAGTTTTCTGCTCCTGGCGCCGCTGTTCTGGATAAGCGGCGCCAATACAAAATAAAGGTTTTAGTCCAGTCTTTCTGGGAGGCGAAGACATCTTGGCCCCAGCAGCTCTTTCACGATGACACCGCTGCTCCAAAGGAACAGCAGTGCCAACGCTCAGAGCCACCGGAGCTCCCGCAGCTGACTCTGGCACAAAGCCGCCCCCCCCTCCCGTTAGGGAGCAGCCCAATGTGCCAGAGCCATCCATGCCCATCGCTGGGCAAATATCACTGTCCGACCTCACAGCCGATACATTGTCTGCTCCACCACTGTTACTACAAACAGCGATGGAGCTCACCGCCACACTAGACTCCATACTCTCCCCACTCTCCTGCAATGAGTCCACAGCAGAACTCAGGCTGGGCTGAGAAATGGGGTTCACACAGTGAGCTGACCCTGCGGCCAGTCCGGGGGGCTCAGGGAGGGGGGTATATACAAATGTTACCTGCTCCTGGAGCTTGGTCTTCTCTAGCTTCTTTTTCCTTCCCCCAGTGCCTCCTCTGGTAACTCATCCCCAAACGTGAAGTCCTGGAGGCGACCTGGGGACTCCAGGAGCTGGATCTGGGCCATCATCGCCCCTCCCTGGTGACTGGTGCTGCTCTCAACCCCCGAACCGCCAGAGCCACGGCCAGATGACATCGCCACTTGCCCTGCAGGGAGCCCACTGTATGGGGTCAGATGTTGCAGACCCCCGGGTGGATTTGGCTCAACATTATCGGCCTCCGCAGCGTCTCCTTCCTCCTCCACCCGTGGCTGAAGCCCCCTCAGCCGTCTCTGCTTCTCTCTCTCCATTGTATGAAAGCGGTCTTCATTTAAAAGTTTTTCCCTAAATGGCCCGCTCTTCTCTAAAATAAAAGTTCTCTTCTTTTCCAGTATCCTTATTTCATTTTTCAGCTGTTTAATCCGGGTTGACAGATCAGCTTTCTGTCGTTTCGCCGCAGTTTCCATCAGGGCTTTTGCTTCCCGTACCTCCTCCTGGAGCCTATACAAGCTACCCCTTGCTTCCTCATATCCACGGATGTGTTCTGCCACACGAGAGTTATGGGGGACTCCAATCCCCCAATCCTCCTCCACACATCCGTGGGCATTTAGCTTTGCTCCAGGAGGAGTATCACAGTCCACATTGTCAGGCCTTGTTGTCACAGTACCTGTGCTTCCGGAACTTCTTGCACTTGTAGTCCCACAACTTGCAGGGCCAGCCTTGCGGCTGCTCTTTGTCTCTACGGGTTCAGGGGTGGCTGGAGATGCATCGCTGCACCTCCTGGCAGAGCGCCTCAACCCGGAGACCTCTGATGCACTTCCTGACGCTGGTCCCTCCACACCTGGTCGCTGGCACCCCCTGCCCCCCGCGGACCTGATTCGGGGGGCAGGTGTTGGGGTTCTCCTCATCTCCTCATGCCTGAACACACGCTCTCCCTCTGGGGAAGGAAGAACGCTGTCCGGCACAGATGACACGGCAGAGCTCAGAGCGCACACACACCAAACAATCCAGCAAACGACTTCCTCCACACTCAGCAGACTCACAGGAAGATGCTCCCTCTAGTGGCCAGACTCCAGAGCTGTACTCACTACTCTGCTGGTGAGGTCACTGTGTACATACATTACATTACTTATCCTGTACTGATCCGGAGTTATATCCTGTAGATCTTTTATTAAAATTTCAAACATAACAATAAAAAAAATTACAAAACATAAACATATCATATCCGACAGAACATATCAATATAGCGAATCGTAAAACCAAACACCATAGCATAAAATACAACACCGGTCCACCCCACACTCATTCCTGCACACAAACAAATATATACATTATTTACAAAAGACAGATTCCTATAATACCCATTATACCCATACCATACTAATAAACTATATACACTAATATACACTAATACTAAATGTGAATTTCCTGGCCCAGTTGCAATACCAAAAACCCAATACCAAGAATATACCAAAAAGAATAACAACAACAACAACAATAATATATACAAAATAATAAAAAACCAACACAAACAAAATAACACCACTTTTTTTTTTTTTTTTTTTTTTGGCCCTGAGCTGGTCCCGCATCCCATGCCCCCAGTACATGTTACCAGACGTCCATGAACCAGTCCAGGATTTTCTGTATATATAAAAGTCCCATACAAACCCCCTCCCCCCTTTTAACCCACCACCCAACCTAAACTAAACCCAAACCCCAGGTGACATCACACAATATATACAGTATATACATTACATAAAATATACACAGACTAACAATATATACAATACATAAGTATACAAATAGACTACAACAATAAATACAATAACAAATACATATAACACTATAAGCCAAACAACAAACCCCTAAAGCTCAAGTTCAGTGCCTGCAAGCCCTATATTACCATAAACCAACTGCTCAAAACAAAAAGACTAATGTGCCAGCATCAGCCCACCACCAGGGGGAGACAACAGGCTAAGGCACTTTAAAGGCAGAGCCCCTCCATAGACGAGAGGCCCTGCCAGCACCCAGCCTCTCGTACTCCAGAGAACGCACCTTCACCAGGTCACCGAGAATGTTCCTAACCACCACATCCACAGGGAGGATTTTACGCTGCGTCGACACTAAACACCGTGCGTTCCACGTGTAGTACCTAACCACTGAGCTGACTAGTAATAAAGTGCACCGGTCCCAGCCTCCAAGGTTTCTGAATGCCCCATAGGCCCATTCCGCATAGGAGAGACTGGCCAGCCGAGGCCAACCAATGGAAGCGCCCACCCTGGTGTAAACCTCTGTGTTAAAGGGACAATGAAGCAGAAAATGCTCCATGCTTTCCAGCATGCCTCCACACTCTTCGCGGGGACATCCCCGGTCATCAGAGCTCCTGCACTTCAAATTGTCCCTCACACACAGTTTCCCATGGAAGCAGCGCCAAGTCAAGTCCCAAAACTTCAAGGGGATCCTGATAGAATTCAAAAGCTCTAAACCCACCTCCAGATCCCGACTTGGGCAGTCCTTGAGCGCCAATGGCCTCTGGAAATGAGAAGACAGGACCCTCTTGTCAAGGAATTTCCTCGACAGAGTCCTAATCTCCCCCATCCCCAGACCCCACCGACAAATAACCTTCAGAACCGGGGTAGCGTAAGCCGGGAGATGCCCGTGTGGTGTGCGAAGATCCTTCACTTGCCCTCCTGTCTCCCATTCCTGGAAGAAAGGCCAAAACCATCCCCTACAGGAGGATACCCACGGAGGAGCCCTCTCTGACCAGAGGTTTGCTATATTGGTCTTAAGAATGGTATTCACTAGGAACACCACAGGGTTGACCATACACAACCCCCCTAGTCTCCTTGTACGGTAAGTAACCTCCCTCTTCACTAGGTTCAGTCTGTTCCCCCATAACATTTGGAAGAACACACTGTAGACCCGGGTCCAAAGAGGTTCTGGCAACATGCATACACTGCCCAGATATATCAACAAAGGGAGCAGGAATGTTTTGATCAGGTTAACCCTTTCCTGGAGGGTCAAAGACCAACCCTTCCACTGATCCACCTTCTGAGCGGCGATCTTAAGCCTGCTGTCCCAGTTTTGTTTGGGGTAATCCCCTTGGCCAAATTCAATGCCGAGAACTTTTGCAGATTCCTGGGGCTCTGGAAGGGCGTCCGGGAGATCAAAACTAGGATCTCCCCCTCCCAGCCAGAGACTCTCACACTTATCCTGGTTGATCTTGGACCCGGATGCCTCCGAGTAGCGGTCCACCTCTGACATCACCCATCTGACCTCCTCTTGTGAGGAGACAAACACAGTGACATCATCAGCATATGCTACCGCCCTCAGAGCCGAATCCGGCACCGCCAGGTCCATTCTCACCCCCGCCAACGGTCCACAATCAATCCTCCTAAGGAAAGGATCAATTGCAAACACGTACAGCAAAGGGCTTAAAGGACAACCCTGACGGACACCAGATCCAACCTCAAAGGAGCGACCAATCCAACCATTCACAAGCGGGAAACTCTCTGCCCCTGCATACAAGGTCTTAAGCCAATCAACAAACCCCCCCGGCAGGCCATATCTCAGAAGAACAGACCAGAGGTACTCATGGTTAACCCGATCAAACGCTTTTGCCTGATCCAAGGACAGCAAGTACCCCTTCCAGTGGCCAGCCCTACCCTGCTCCACAGCCTCCCGGACACTGAGCACAGCACTAAATGTACTGCGGCCCGGAACAGAGCAATGCTGAGCCCCCGAAAGGAGCCGGGGTGCAAACTCCACCAGCCGGTTAAACAGCACTTTTGCCAGAATCTTTCTGTCCGCATTGAGAAGAGCTATGGGACGCCAATTCTCAATGTGGGACGGGTCTTTACCCTTTGACAAGATGATCAGCGCTGACCTCCTCATTGTCTTTGGCAGAGTGCCCGAGGATAGACACTCATTAAAAACCGCAGTCAAGAGGGTAACCAAAGTGTCCTTAAAGGTCTTGTAGAACTCAGATGTTAAGCCATCCGGACCGGGTGACTTCTTGAGGGCAAGCCCATCAATAGCCATCCTGACTTCCTCTTCCCGGATCATCTCTGTCAAAACGCCAAGAGAGGGGTCTACCAAGAAAGCTGATACCTTATCTCGATCTAGATCCTTCCTTCTCAAGAGGTGCGAGTAGAAGGATCTGACGACCTCCAGGATCCCTGATCTGGACCTTTTCAAGGATCCCGTACTATCAATCAGTCCTGAGACTATTTTACTATTCACTGACATCTTGCAGTTTCTGTAAGGGTCAGGCGAGCGGTATTTCCCGTAATCCCTGTCAAAATCCAAAGATGCGTGTCTGTCTTACTGACACTTCATCAACAAGGACTTCACTGTAGGAAATATCCTCTCGGCTACCTCCAGTCGAGACAAGGTGCTCAAGTTTCTTCCTCAGGCCCTGGTACAAACGGTACCTGTTTAGGCTTCTGAGGCCCGAGAGCTGGCGGAAGAATCTTCTGAGGCCCGAGAGCTGGCGGAAGAATCTCGCAACCCTTTCCTTGAAGATCTCCCACCACTCTGACTTACTGCTACAAAGGCCCAGCAATGGTACCTGGCTCTGAAGAAAATCCTCAAAGGACTGTCTTATCTCCCCTTCTTCCAAGAGAGACGAATTCAGCTTCCAATAGCCTCTGCCCATCCGGGGGGTCTCTGTGAGAAAACAAAATTAAACAGTGATCAGAGAACTCCACCTCAACAACAGATACTGCTGAAGAGACGGCTTCCTCCTTCAAAAAAAACCTGTCTATCCTAGACCTACAACTACCCCTATGATAGGTGAATCCCGTGTGGCCTGGGGTGTGCCGGATGTGGACATCCACCAGGCGAGCCTCACTTGCTATGCTATTAAGGGCGACGCTATCATAAGTCAGCTTGTCTCTGGAACCTTCCCTATCTTGGGGCCTCGTGACAGCATTGAAGTCCCCTCCAAAGACCACCTGCCGACTTGTAAAAAGATAGGGCTTGATCCTCATAAAGAGGCACTTCCGGTCCAACTTAGACTGTGGGCCGTAGATGTTAATAAGGCGAAGTTCTTGTCCCTTCATGAGGACATCTAAGATCAGACACCTCCCCATTTCTAACTCGATAATCCGTCGGCATTCTACCGCTGCAGTAAAAAGGACTGCCACTCCGCTAAACGGCTCGGCCCCAAGAGACCAGTAGGAGGGCCCATTCCTCCACTCTCTTTTAGCCTTGTAGATAGATGACATATCTGTTAGCCTGGTCTCCTGCAAAAATAAAATATCAGCATTAATATGGGCAAAAAAATCATAGGCCGCAAATCGAGCCGTATCTGTCTTCATGCTGGCAATGTTAATGGATGCCAGAGTCAACGGAGAGGGTGCCGCCATCAAGGGTGATTGAGTTAGACAGCTTTCTTTTTCCCACCATCCTTCCCATCCATCCCACCACCCTCCTCATCAGATGATGGTTTACCCCTTTTTAGTGAGATGGATGTGTCCATTTTCCTATTATATACATTTTCCTCCTCCCCTCTTTCTGGGCCAGTCTCCCCCCCTGAAGACATAGATTCCCCAGGGAGAGAGGACTCAGGTCTCCTGTGAGCCCCACTGCAACATACGGAACCTCACCCCCCGCCCCCTCCCCCTCCGAAGAGGAAATGTCGCGCAGGGCTCGGAACCGGTTGGAGAGAACAATCAGAGGGAGATCAGTTGTACCTTCCTTTGGCATCTGGCGGGTGGGAGAAGATCTTACATCTCCTCTCTTTTTATTCCTCCGAGTACCCCGCTTTGTTTCTGCCCATCCCCCACTGTCCTCATCCGCGCTCTCACCATGGGAGGAAAGTGAGGAGATGGCATCCCCCTCTTTGTGGATCTTCCCAATTTCCTTATCCAGTTCACTATCCCCCAATGCCTCAGCAGTAAGACTGGCCGCAGGGACAGGTTCAGGAGTCACCCCAGTTGGTTGGTGCTCCTGTGAGTCCTGAATCTCCCTATCCCTTTGGCGCTTCTTGAGACGCCTCAGTTGGGCAGGCGTCTTTTGCTTACTTTTCTTCCCTGACCCTTGTGCCCCTTCATCTCCAACAGCCGTCCCCCCAGCAGAATCCACCTCACGGCTTACTCCCACCGGGGCAACAACCACGTTGACAAAGGAACGAGGGCAGCGACTGAATCACACAGGTGACACCTAATCTCCGCACAAGATGTAGCGAGATGGCCTATTTCCCCACACAGAGTGCACTTCTGCACAGTGCAATTGGCACTAAAATCTGTGGGGTCACCACATCTGTGACAGAGCTTCGGCTGACCCTGGTAGGAGATCTGGATACGATCTCTTCCGAGGAAGGTCGCAGATGGTATATGGGTAATGGTGTTTCCTGAACGCCTCAGTTTGGCCATAAACGTCCAGGCCCCTGACCAGATGCCATATTCATCCCTGTTCTTTTTTGGGACCTCCACCACCTCTCCATACCGACCTAGCCACGTCATGATGTCAATATAAGAGAGTGATTCGTTACGGTTAAAACGGTCACTTTCTTGACATTATTTTGGCGAGACACCGCCTGAATGGCAAAGTCTCGCCAGCCGGGTTCGTTCTTTACCAGCTCATAATTCGACCAGAAGAGCTCAAGCCTCTCCGGCCGAACAAAGCTGATATCAAACTCAGGGGTACCATAAGGATGTATTAAGGCGTAGATGTCAGCTGCCTTAAAGCCCAACTTCAGCAGAAGCTCAACAATTTTAGATCTTGGATGACATGTATCACTGCCTCTCCACCTCAGCCGGACCACATTCCTTCGGAGACCACCTGGCCCAGCTGTTGGGAGGGACCACACATTATCCCCCCCTCTTTCCTCTCGGAAGGCTGAAAGACCATGTCTCTCTATCCAGGAGGATAGATCAACCTCCCTACCCTCTACATTGATCGATCTCTCCCCTCTCCTTAAGGCCCCCAGGAGACGCTTCTGCAAACTGCTCTCCCCAGAGCCAGAGGAAGAGGAAGGTGCCCCCCAGCGGTGACATTTGCGTAGCTGCATACCGGTGCTGCCACCACTGGGGGTGCAACTGGACCAGGCACTACATCCCCACCACTAATCCGCACCCCTTCACCACCCTCTTCCACATAATCCACACCCAAACCATTGTCATAGGGACGTTAGGGACCCACTCTAAATAGCTGGCATTGACGTGACGAGTGGGCTGGTACTTTTTGATCAAAAATCTATACTAACAATATGTTAGTTTTTGATGCGTTCTGGTGCAGATTTTGTACCATCAGCATCACTGGGTACCAGAGCTGGACCCACCACCGCAGGACAGGTCACCGATCCCTTATACAAGGACCGGGAAGCCTGCCTAAACTGCTTATTAGCGGTCCCAGTCCTGTTTTTACTGGTCCCCTCAGCCTCATCAGTACTGGAATGTCCGGCTCCTGGGCGCCGCTGATCTGGAAAAGCGGCGCCAATACAAAATAAAGGTTTTAGTCCATTTTTTTTCCTGGGAGGCGAAGGCATCTTAGCCCCAGCATCTCCTTCACGACGACACCGCTGCTCCAAAGGAACAGCGGCACCAACGCTCAGAGCGGCCGGGGCTCCCGCAGCCATCTCTGGCACAAAGCCTCCCCCCCTCCAGTTAGGGAGCAGCCTACTGTGCCAGAGCCTTTACTGCCCATTGCTGGGCCACCATCACTGTCTGGCCTCACAGCCAATACCTTGTCTGCTCCATCACTGTTACTGCAAACAGCAGCGGAGCTCAACGCCACACTAGACTCCATACTCTCCCCACTCTCCTGCACTGAGTCCACAACAGAACTCAGGCTGGGCTGAGAAATGGGGTTCACACAGTGAGCTGACCCTGCGACCAGTCCGGGGGGCTCAGGGAGGGGGGTATACACAAATCTTACCTGCTCCTGGAGCTTGGTCTTCTGTGGCTTTTTCTTATGCCTTCCCCCAGGTGCCTCCTCTGGTAACTCATCCCCAAAGGTGAAGTCCTGGAGGCGACCTGGAGGCGACCTGGGGACTCCAGGAGCTGGATCTGGGCCAACAACTCCCCTCCCTGGTGACTGGTGCTGCTCTCATCCCCCGAACCGCCAGAGCCATGACCAGATGACATTGCCACTTGCCCTGCAGGGAGCCCACTGTATGGGGTCAGATATTGCAGACCCCCGGGTGGATTCGGATCTTCATTATCAGCCTCTGCAATGTCCCCATCCTCCTCCACCCGTGGCTGAAGCCCCTTCAGCTTTCTCTGTTTTTCTCTTTCCATTTCTACAAATCTATCCTTATTTAACAGTTTTTCTTTATATGGTCCACTGTTCTCAAGTATAATCGACCTCCTTTTCTGTAGCTTCCTGATGTCAGCTTGAAGCTTTTTTTTCCTTTGCTGACAGCTTGGCCTTTTGCCGCTTTGGCGCAGTGTCCAGCAAAGCTTCCACTTCACGTACCTCCTCCTGGAGCTTATACAAGGTGTTTCGTGCATCCTCATACCCACGGAGGTAATCTGCTACACGGGAAGTATAGGTGGTTCCAGGCTCCTGGGCCTTTTGCATTCCCCATTCCTCCAAATTACATTTCTAGAACTTTCCATGGTACCTTCAGCAGAGCTTGTACTTGCGGTTCCACAGCTTGTTGGAGCAGCTTTGCAGCTACTCTTAGTCTCCACAGGTGCAGGAGGCGTTGGAGACACATTGCTGCATCTCCTGGAAGAAATCCTCAATCCGGGGGCCTCCGATACACTTCCCGATGTCATTCCATTCACAACTGGTCGCTGGCTTCCCCTGCCCCCCGTGGACCTGGTTCGGGGGGCAGGTGTTGGGGTTCTCCTCTCCTCGCTCATACCGGAACACACGCCCTCCCTCTGGGGAAGGGAGGACAGTGACCGGCACAGATGGCAAAACTCAGAGCTCAGAGCACACGGCCCAAATGATACACCAAGCGACTCACTCCAGCAGACTCACAGGAAGATGCTCCCTCTAGTGGCCAGTCTCCAGAGCTGTACTCACTATTCTGCTGGTGAGATCACTGTGTACATACATTACATTACTTATCCTGTACTGATCCTGAGTTATATCCTGTATTATACTCCAGAGCTGCACTCACTATTCTTCTGGTGAGGTCACTGTGTACATACATTACTTATCCTGCACTGATCCTGAGTTATATCCTGTATTATACTCCAGGGCTGTACTCACTATTCTGCTGGTGAGGTCACTGTGTACATACATTACATTACTTATCCTGTACTGATCCTGAGTTATATCCTGTATTATACCCCAGAGCTGTACTCACTATTCTGCTGGTGAGATCACTGTGTACATACATTACATTACTTATCCTGTACTGATCCTGAGTTATATCCTGTATTATACTCCAGAGCTGTACTCACTATTCTGCTGGTGACATCACTGTGTACATACCTTACATTACTTATCCTGTACTGATCCTGAGTTATATCCTGTATTATACTGCAGAGCTGTACTCACTATTCTGCTGGTGAGGTCACTGTGTACATACATTACATTACTTATCCTGTACAGATCCTGAGTTATATCCTGTATTATACTGCAGAGCTGTACTCACTATTCTGCTGGTGAGATCACTGTGTACATACATTACATTACTTATCCTGTACTGATCCTGAGTTATATCCTGTATTATACTCCAGAGCTGTACTCACTATTCTGCTGGTGACATCACTGTGTACATACCTTACATTACTTATCCTGTACTGATCCTGAGTTATATCCTGTATTATACTGCAGAGCTGTACTCACTATTCTGCTGGTGAGGTCACTGTGTACATACATTACATTACTTATCCTGTACTGATCCTGAGATATATCCTGTATTATACTCCAGAGCTGTACTCACTATTCTGCTGGTGAGGTCACTGTATACATACATTACATTACTTATCCTGTACTGATCCTGAGTTATATCCTGTATTATACTCCAGAGCTGTACTCACTATTCTGCTGGTGAGGTCACTGTGTACATACATTACATTACTTATCCTGTACTGATCCTGAGTTATATCCTGTATTATACTCCAGAGCTGTACTCACTAGTCTGCTGGTGAGGTCACTGTGTACATACATTACATTACTTATCCTGTACTGATCCTGAGTTATATCCTGTATTATACTCCAGAGCTGTACTCACTATTCTGCTGGTGGGGTCACTGTGTACATACATTACATTACTTATCCTGTACTGATCCTGAGTTATATCCTGTATTATACTCCAGAGCTGTACTCACTATTCTGCTGGTGGGGTCACTGTGTACATACATTACATTACTTATCCCGTACTGATCATGAGTTCTATCCTGTATTATACTCCAGAGCTGTACTCAGTATTCTGCTGGTGAGGTCACTGTGTACATATATTACATTACTTATCCTGTACTGATCCTGAGTTATATCCTGTATTATACACCAGAGCTGTACTCACTATTCTGCTGGTGAGGTCACTGTGTACATATATTACATTACTTATCCTGTACTGATCCTGAGTTATATCCTGTATTATACCCCCAGAGCTGTACTCAGTATTCTGCTGGTGAGGTCACTGTGTACATATATTACATTACTTATCCTGTACTGATCCAGAGTTATATATCAGACAGCAGGCTCATATCTTGCATTAAACCTTTCTTTTTAATGCCCATAGCAGAAAATTACAGAGAATTTACTTCATAACATTAGAAAAATTTATTAAAACTACAACTCCCAGCAGCCCCTGGAATCCCCTCCCCTGGGGCGGAGACCCTATATAAGGGGCTGGCTGGATCTCCTCTTCCTCTTTCTTTCTGCTCATGGCAGCTAGTTAAGTATAACAATTTTTATCTTCATTGTTTTTTCATATAGAGATTTCCTTTATTGTTCTTTCATTGTACCAGGTTACTGGTGTGTGGGGACCCTTTCATGTGTCCCTATTTCTCCAGTTGTCCTGGTTTTGTTTTTCCAACTCATTCTATATATATTTCTATATACTACATATTTATATATACTGTCCTATATTTTCTATTAATTGTATTTCAGTGTTATTATTATTTTCCTTTTCGGTCTCTACATTCCCCCTTTGTGTTTTCACTGTTCCCGGTTCTGTTACTCCGGGTCCTCTCTCCTGTCAGGCGCCATTTTACCCTACTTTCGCGCCGTCTTCTTCGGCTTATTTTCGCCGCTCTCGTCCTTTCGCGGGCTCTGCAACGTTCGGGGGGCGTGTCCGAGTGACGCGTCCCTTGCGACGCGCCTCCGCTGAGTCCGCGCGTCCTATCACAGAAGTTCTAGCCGTAGTCTCGCGAGACTACGGCTGTGAGCTCTGCTTGCTGGGATCCTCCTCCTCTCACCGTCGCCAGTGTTGTGCGAGCGGTGAGAGGAGCGCCAGCATTTAGGTATAGATCCCAGTGAGATATCTAAGATAGTTTATTGCTAAATTATTACTGTCAGTTAAGCTACTTGTAGCTTCCCCTTATTCACACTGACATCTATAAGATGGCTGGAGATAATTCTACTCCATTTTCTACCCATGTTAATGAAGCTATTGATATTGAAGCCTCTCAAATAATGTCCGCTTCCCAGATTCAGGACTTGATTACTAAGTCCATTCAGGCAGCTCTGGCTGCTAATGTACGTTCTGACCCCTCTTTACCCTCTACCTCTACTGAGCCAGTTAAGGGTAAAGTGACACAAAAACGTAAACATGTGAACGTACACTACGACTCCCCGGCAGGGGAAGTTTATAATGTGCCCCAGGCAGGACCCGAACCGGCCTGCCGCACCCCGCATCTCAGTGACCTCCCTCGACCCTTGGGCCCCAAGGAGAATATTAAAAAAGGGCTGAAGTCCGCCAGGCGTATAAAACCGAACTCATACAACACGTCTAACGACGAGTCATCCGGCGAGTCGGACACGGCTCAAGCCACGGACTCTGACTCTGATAATGAAGATGCGGGGTTTCAGGCTGACTGTCATGATGCCGAACCTGAAGTGTCCAGTGAGGCGATTTTAGACGCTCAGGGACAACCACTCTTCAATCCTGATGAGATCATACATCCTCGCTCAGGTGACTGGGCACCACTACCACACGTAGCTCAGTACATAGAGCATTGGACTAGACGGTCACTAGACCGCACAAATAGGAACAAACTCAGGGCGGAATGCCCTAGGCCCTATGTGGCCAAGAAGGTGGCGGTCACCCCAGAGATAGACCCGGTCCTCCTTAAGTACCTGACCCGGGCTGGCAAATATTCCAAGAAGGGCATTGAACGGTCCTTCAAATTAATACAGGATCGCATACTAGATCTGCTTGGACCGCTCACAAAGATTCTTAATTTATCTGAACAAGCAGCCTCAGCTGACCAACCGGTAGACTTGTCACAACTTAGAGGTTGGGCCCAGCGTGCGATATGCATGCTAGGCAGCGCAAACACGGCGTGCTCTACCGAACGTCGCCGTTCGATTTTAATGAAGCTGGAACCCCAGCTCAGTCATTTAGCGGAGAATGAGCCCGGACCCTCCGCTGAAGGTCTCCTCTTCGGAGAAGATCTCATTAAGAACATTAATAAGGTGGTCAGCCTATTTTCCAGTCTAGATAAGGCGCAGACCTCACTAAAGAAAACGGGCCAAACTACCAAGGTTTTTGGCAAGGCCGGTAGAGGCAGAGGCCGATCTGCCGGCCGCTCAATCCCCTATAGGCCCTATGTTAGAGCTGCGCACCAACAGTTTGCTCCCGCTCAACAACAGTACACGATGCCTGTGGCCCAGCCGGCCCCTTTCTTTCCCCCTCGAGGACGCCCCTGGAGAGGACGTGGAGGCCGCGGATATCCTAGGTCTCGTCCACCGACCGGTGAGTACACACACAATTTCCATTCCACACACAACGGTGGGGGGCAGACTGATGTATTTTTCCCACGTCTGGTCCATGATTACGGCAGACGTGTGGATCCTCAATACGGTAGCAGGCTACCAGATAGAGTTCCAATCTCTCCCCGTACTGAATTCTATTCCTCCACCCATTCAGTTTTCCGCTCAAAACATAGTACTCATAGACAACGAGCTCCGAGAGCTCCTGTCCAAACAGGCGGTGATAGAGGTAAACCCCTTGTCCCCCGGTTTTGTAAGCAACCTCTTCTTGGTAAAGAAGAAGGATGGCGGTTATCGCCCGGTGATAAATCTAAGAGATTTAAACCAACACGTGATATATCGACACTTCAAGATGGAGGGTATCCATCTATTACGCGACCTTCTCTGGCCAGGAGACTGGTTGGTGAAGATCGACTTAAAGGACGCATATCTTACCGTTCCTATTCACCACTCGTCCCAACCGTTTCTTCGGTTTCTATGGAGGGAACAAATGTGGCAATTCACCTGCCTACCATTCGGATTATCATCAGCCCCTTGGTGTTTCACCAAGTTACTGAAACCGGTGGTAGCCGCGCTCCGGAGCAGGGGGGTACGGCTTATCATCTACCTGGACGATCTGCTGATCATGGCGCGTTCCAGAACGCAGGCCCTGTTACACAAACAATGGGCGGTTTCTCTGATGGAGGACTTAGGATTCCTCATCAACCACAAGAAATCTGTGCTGACTCCCTCACAAGAACTAGAATTCCTAGGTTTCCTAGTGGATACCAAACGTGCCGTTCTGATGCTATCCAACCTCCAAATTAGCTCTGATTCGGAAGGAAATCAGAACGACTTTGCGCAGGGGTCGAGTGTCCCTGAGGATGATTGCACGCATAGTCGGCCTATTATCAGCCTCGATTCAAGCCATCTTCCCGGCCCCACTTCATTATCGGGCCCTTCAACGACTCAAGAACCTTCACATACGCCAGGGTCTCTGCTATGCAGACGAAGTTGCCCTTTGCCCGGAGGCAGTGGAGGAATTACACTGGTGGCTGCGCCATGCCGTCGAATGGAACGGCAAGACTATATTCAATTCCTGCCCGGACATCATAATAGAGTCCGATGCGAGCCGCCAAGGCTGGGGGGCTCGTTGCGGGCACAATACCACAGGAGGGAGATGGTCCGCAGAGGAGTCTCTCCTCCACATCAATGCCCTGGAACTTTTGGCAGCGTTCTTTGCTATCAAGAGTTTTCTCCCTCACAATACCAATTGTTGCATTCTTTTACGCATGGACAATGTGGCTGCGGTTCAATATGTCAACCGCCTTGGGGGGACGAGGTCCAGGGTACTGGCAGACATCGCATCCGAATTCTGGCACTTCTGCTTGTCCCGGGACATCATTCCTATTGCGGAATATCTTCCTGGTGTGTCCAACACAGTGGCAGACTGGAATTCTCGTTATTTGAGGGATTCCAGCGATTGGACATTAGACCGTTCTACTTTTCGGGCTTTGTGGAATCTTTGGGGTCCCTTACACACGGACCTCTTCGCATCTCGCCTCAATCGACAACTACCTCGCTTTTACAGCTGGAGGCCGGACCCGGAAGCATCCGCAGTGGACGCATTCCGCCAGATCTGGTCACGGGGTACACACTATGCGTTCCCCCCATTCAATACGATCTCCAGATTCCTTCTCCAAGTACTGAATCAGAAGGCGACGGTGGTGTTGATCACCCCTTGGTGGCCGACACAACCGTGGTTTCCCCTTCTCCTAGGGATGACAATCGACTTTCCTCGACTGATTCCCCAGTCACCTCACCTTCTCATGAACCCTATCATGGGTCCTCATCCGTTGATTTTGGAGGGCAACCTTCCACTCCTTGCGTGGTTGGTTTCGGGATCCCGAACAACGGTGGTGACCTTTCACAGTCGGCTAGAGACCTCCTTGCCTTGGCCTGGGCCCCAGGGACTAGATCGGCATATCGATCGGCCTGGGCTTTGTGGGTTCGTTGGTGTGATCAACGGCAAGTTGATGCCGTTCAAGCACCTGTTTCAGTGATAGTGAACTACCTTGCGGACTCTTTTGAGTCTGGGAAATCGTATAGTTCACTCAACGTGTACAGATCCGCCATATCGGCATACCATTGCCCGGTGGACGCATTGCCAGTTGGCAAACATCCTTTGGTATGTAGGCTCTTAAGGGGAGTAAAATATAAGCGTCCTCCCCGTCCTAGATACCAGTCTACTTGGGATGTCTCCCGGGTGTTAGAACTCTTTTCCTCCTGGGCGGATAATGATGCTCTCACCTTAAAATTTTTATCCCTAAAAATTACTACCCTTTTATGTTTAGTGTCTATTAAACGGGTGTCGGATGTTAAAGCGTTGGATATCTCCAGGCGACAGTTTTCGCCGGAAGGAGTACGCTTTTCTGTGGTTCGCAGAACCAAGACAGGACTTCACTCCGTCTTCTATCCCTTTTTTCCGGATCACCCGCGCCTGTGCGTAGTACGCTGTCTACAAACATATGAGGTGCGGACCACGCCTCTGCGATCCGAGTCTCACAATCAATTATTGTTATCGTATGTCAAGCCTCATCTTCCGGTATCCTTGGCTACCTTGGCCAGGTGGGTCAGATCAGTCATGGAAATGGCTGGGATTGACATTTCTCTCTTTGGTGCCCACTCTTCTAGAGGAGCTATGGCCACCAAATTGATTACTTCAGGAGGTTCGCTTTCGGACCTTTTGTTGGCCGCCGATTGGTCGTCCGAGACGACTTTTCGGCAGTTTTATTTTAGGCCACAAGAACTTTCTGCATCTGTACTTTGACATGTCTGTTCTTCTGTCTTTAGCTTTAAAATTGCAAGATATGAGCCTCCTGTCTGATATATAAATCGAGATTTTCCTAGCTAACGTGACGGAAAATATAAGTTATATGAAGACAGGAGGCGAGTATCTTCCCTCCCGACCCCACCCTGTCATGGTGTTCCTTTCTTGTTTCAGGATATTGAAGAACGGGACTTCCTTCTACACAGAAGAATCTGAGGAGACCCTGAGTTACAGTGGTTATGCTTTTCTGTTCCAGTTCGAACACAGTTCACGGAGGCCCAGTTGGCCCTGACGACCAGGTTCCAGTTGAAACACAGTTGCTGGGGGCCCAGTTGGCCCTGTCGTCTAGTTCCGGAGATGGAATTCGTTTGCCGTCGGAGTGTATCCGGGGTATCAAGATGTCGTGCGCTGTTCCGAAGTTCGCACGAAAGAAAGAGGAAGAGGAGATCCAGCCAGCCCCTTATATAGGGTCTCCGCCCCAGGGGAGGGGATTCCAGGGGCTGCTGGGAGTTGTAGTTTTAATAAATTTTTCTAATGTTATGAAGTAAATTCTCTGTAATTTTCTGCTATGGGCATTAAAAAGAAAGGTTTAATGCAAGATACTCGCCTCCTGTCTTCATATAACTTAGATTTTCCGTCACGTTAGCTAGGAAAATCTCGATTTATATCCTGTATTATACTCCAGAGCTGTACTCACTATTCTGATGGTGAGGTCACTGTGTACATACATTGCATTACTTATCCTGTACTGATCCTGAGTTATATCCTGTATTATACCACAGAGCTGTACTCACTATTCTGCTGGTGAGGTCACTGTGTACATACATTACATTACTTATCCTGTACTGATCCTGAGTTATATCCTGTATTATACCCCAGAGCTGTACTCACTATTCTGCTGGTGAGGTCACTGTGTACATACATTACATTACTTATCCTGTACTGATCCTGAGTTATATCCTGTATTATACCCCAGAGCTGTACTCACTATTCTGCTGGTGAGATCACTGTGTACATACATTACATTACTTATCCTGTACTGATCATGAGTTCTATCCTGTATTATACTCCAGAGCTGTACTCAGTATTCTGCTGGTGAGGTCACTGTGTACATATATTACATTACTTATCCTGTACTGATCCTGAGTTATATCCTGTATTATACACCAGAGCTGTACTCACTATTCTGCTGGTGAGGTCACTGTGTACATATATTACATTACTTATCCTGTACTGATCCTGAGTTATATGCTGTATTATACCCCAGAGCTGTACTCAGTATTCTGCTGGTGAGGTCACTGTGTACATATATTACATTACTTATTCTGTACTGATCCAGAGTTATATCCTGTATTATACTCCAGAGCTGTACTCACTATTCTGATGGTGAGGTCACTGTGTACATACATTACATTACTTATCCTGTACTGATCCTGAGTTATATCCTGTATTATACCACAGAGCTGTACTCACTATTCTGCTGGTGAGGTCACTGTGTACATACATTACATTACTTATCCTGTACTGATCCTGAGTTATATCCTGTATTATACCCCAGAGCTGTACTCACTATTCTGCTGGTGAGGTCACTGTGTACATACATTACATTACTTATCCTGTACTGATCCTGAGTTATATCCTGTATTATACCCCAGAGCTGTACTCACTATTCTGCTGGTGAGATCACTGTGTACATACATTACATTACTTATCCTGTACTGATCATGAGTTCTATCCTGTATTATACTCCAGAGCTGTACTCAGTATTCTGCTGGTGAGGTCACTGTGTACATACATTACTTATCCTGTACTGATCCTGATTATATCATGTATTATACTCCAGAGCTGTACTCACTATTCTGCTGGTGAGGTCACTCTGTACATACATTACATTACTTATCCTGTACTGATCCTGAGTTATATCCTGTATTATACTCCAGAGCTGTACTCACTATTCTGCTGGTGAGGTCACTGTGTATATACATTACATTACTTATCCTGTACTGATCCTGAGTTATATCCTATATTATACTCCAGAGCTGTACTCACTATTCTGCTGGTGAGGTCACTGTGTACATATATTACATTACTTATCCTGTACTGATCCTGAGTTATATCCTGTATTATACTCCAGAGTTGCACAGAAGTGGTATTTAGTCACTGTCCCTTTAATGAGTTGTCTCTTAGCACTGTGTTCCTGTAATGACTAATACAGATGTGAAGTTCTTAGTCCATATTTACTACTGATGAGGATCTTCACTGGTTGGCCGACTGTGGTGCATAATGCAGATGGTTCTTTATTCACACAACTCTGGTTCTGCCACAAGATACCTGTAGGGTAATGTTCCTGACATGGCAGCCCAGCAGCACCAACTCCGACCGAAGGCGACAAAGAAATTAAGAAACTGCAGAGAAGCCCTTGTTCAGCCTTCTTCTCTCATAGAAGACGTAGATGATGTCCTCGCACCGTGGACAGGAACAGGAACTTGATTGTAGACAAGATGTTACCTAGGAAGGAGACGTGGCCTCAGTGGAGATACACGTGGCACAAGGACCAGGGCCAGACGGATTCTAACAGTTTTTTTAACCCTTTACTCTCTGTAATTCCTCAGTGTATCCAATAACCATTGTCCCCCACACATGACACATTCACATTCAGCACCTCGTACACATTTGTACCAAGGACAACTTTCTTCGGATCACAGCTGGAATGTTCTGGACTCTACAATAGGATGATACCATGTGACCTGTCTTCTCTGAGGTCCCCTCCGATACTGGTCCAGCCCATGACTGATACCCCTCATGCTTTAGACGTTCTTTACTTTGCTGGAGAATTTTCCACATGTAACTATTTGCATTTTTTGAAGAGAAAGGCGATGGCTGATTTATCTGGATATTCCTTCTCATGCAAAAATCCAGTTTGTTCAAAATTCCGGGCCCACGTGAAGGGAAAGAAGTGTCGGCCGTCCAAGACCAAGGTAATTTCCATAAAATGTCAAACAGCGATCCTGCTGCTGGGGCTGGAATCCAGCTGCTCCTGTTTAGTCACAGTGCGAGCAAAACTGCATTTACATAACAGATTCCCATTGGAAAGTCTTTAAGAATGTCTTCAGCTTCACGGCTCCTGGCAGCGGCTGAGAATCCACATTTCTTCCACAGACATCATGTCCAATGAGTTGGCCCCTGGCAGCAGCTGAGAATCCCGGCCACATAACTTCCACAGACACCATTTCTGATGAGCCGGATCCTGACCGCGTCCAAGCCTTCTGGCCACATCACACCATGTCCGATGACCCGGATCCTGGCAGCGGCTGAGAATCCCAGCCTCATTGCTTTCACAGACACTATTTCCGATGACCCGGATCCTGGCAGCGGCTGAGAATCCCAGCCTCATTGCTTTCACAGACACCATTTCCAATGACCCGGATCCTGGCAGCAGCTGAGAATCCCAGCCACATTTCTTCCACAGGCATCATGTCCGGTGAGCTGGTTCCTGGCAGCGGCTGTGCATTCTGGCCACATAACTTCCACAGACATCATGTCCAGTGAGCCGGTTCCTGGCAGCAGCTGAGAATCCCAGCCACATTTCTTCCACAGACATCATGTCCGGTGAGCCGGTTCCTGGCAGCAGCTGAGAATCCCAGCCACATTTCTTCCACAGACATCATGTCCAGTGAGCCGGTTCCTGGCAGCAGCTGAGAATCTCAGCCACATTTCTTCCACAGACATCATGTCCGGTGAGCCGGTTCCTGGCAGCAGTTGAGAATCCAGGCCACATTTCTTCCACAGACATCATGTCCGGTGAGCAGAGTTGTTTTATACGATGTCCACACTGACACATAAGACACATTTTATGGACAATTTAGCTGCTTTATTTTTATTTTTTTTAAAGGGGTACTCCACCCCTAGACATCTTATCCGCCGCTGGGGACCCCCGAAATATAGCATGCAGCACCCACCTGTTACTGCTTGGGAAGCGCTGGAGGGTCTGGCTCCCGACCACGGGAACGGAAGATCGTGACGTCACGACTCCGCCCCCGTGTAACGTCACGCCCCGCCCCCTCAATGCAAGTCTATGGGGGGCATGAGGGCTGTCTTGTATTGAGGGGGCGGGGTGTGATGTCACATGGGGGCGGAGTCGTGATGTCACAATCTTCCGTTTCCGTGGTCGGGAGCCAGACCCTCCAGCGCTTCCCGAGCAGTAACAGGTGGGTGCCGCATGCTATATTGTGGGGGTCCCCAGTGGCGGGACCCCCACGATCAGACATCTTATCCCCTATCCTTTGGATAGGGAATAAGATGTCTAGGGGTGGAGGACCCCTTTAAGGAGTCATTCTAGAAATCTAATGCAAGAGCTGCTTCTATGGGCAGACGTGTGGAATATCTGTGCTTGCTGTCAGTGTATGGAAGCAGAGGCTAAAAACATGATCAGATGTTTTCCACAAGAACATTGATACATTGTGAATCCCACTGTCTCCCCCTAGAGCTGGTGTTCCTTAGGACTTCCACGGTATAAGCCCTTTGGGGATTAATGTTGAGCGCCGATAATGCTGATTACAGGCGTGTTAATACACGCCAGTGATCAGCATAGAAGATCAGTGTGTGCAGTGTTATAGGTCCCTATGGGACCTATAACACTGCAAAAAAAATGTAAAAAGTGTTAAAAAAAAGTGTTAATAAAGGTCATTTAACCCCTTCCCTAATAAAAGTTTGAATCACCCCCCTTTTCCCATAAAAAAAATAAAACAGTGTAAAAAAATAAATAAATAAACATATGTGGTATCGCCGCGTGCGTAAATGTCCAAACTATAAAAATATATCATTAATTAAACCGCACGGTCAATGGCGTACGCGCAAAAAAATTCCAAAGTCCAAAAAAGCGTATTTTGGTCACTTTTTATATCATTAAAAAAATGAATAAATAGTGATCATAAAGTCCGATCGAAACAAAAATCATACTGATAAAAACTTCAGATCACGGCGCAAAAAATTAGCCATCATACCGGCCCGTACGTGGAAAAATAAAAAAGTTATAGGGGTCAGAAGATGACATTTTTAAACGTATACATTTTCCTGCATGTAGTTATGATTTTTTCCAGAAGTCCGACAAAATCACCTATATAAGTAGGGTATCATTTTAACCGTATGGACCTACAGAATAATGATAAGGTGTAATTTTTACCGAAATATGCACTGCGTAGAAACGGAAGCCCCCAAAAGTTACAAAATGGCGGGTTTTTTTTCTATTTTGTCTCACAATGATTTTTTTTTACGTTTCGCCGTGCATTTTTGGATAAAATGACTAATGTCACTGCAAAGTAGAATTGGCAACGCAAAAAATAAGCCATAATATGGATTTTTAGGTGGAAAATTGAAAGGGTTATGATTTTTAAAAGGTAAGGAGGAAAAAACGAAAGTGCAAAAACGGAAAAACCCTGAGTCCTTAAGGGGTTAAACATCATATTCGTAAAAAAAAAAAAAATTTAAATAATGTAGTAAAAGTTTTATATATGCAAATGTGGTGCCAATAAAAAGTACAGATCATGGCGCAAAAAAATGAGCCCTCATACCGCCGCTCATACAGAAAAATGAAAAAGTGATAGGTTGTCAAAATAGAGGGATTTTAAATGTTCTAATTTGGTTAAAAAGTTTGAGATTTTTTTAAAACGGTACAATAATAGAAAAGTATGTAATTATGGGTATCATTTTAATCATATTGACCCACAGAATAAAGAACACGTCATTTTTACCGTAAATTGTACAGTGTGAAAACGAAACCTTCCAATATTTGCAAAATTGCGGTTTTCTTATAAATTACCCCACACAAATAGTATTTTTTTGTTGTGCCATTTTATGTTAAAATGAGTGATGTTATAACAACTGGTCGCGCAAAAAACAAGCCCTCATACTTGTCTGTGGATAAAAATATAAAAAAAAGTTATGATTTTTCGAAGGCAAGGAGGAAAAAATGAAAATGCTAAAATAAAATTCACTGAGTCCTTAAAGGGGTACTTTCTATAGACCTGCATTGAGGGGGTGGAGCATAATGTCATGAGGGGGCGGGGCTATGATGTCACCTGCTGATTTGCAGGTTTATTGGTTATAATTGATTAATATAAAAGAGCATAGTAACACACTGTGATATTGTCAGGATTCGGCAGGCTGGAGGTGGATCCTCTGTGTCAGAGAGGGATTGGCGTGGACCGTACCGGTGGACCGGTTCTAAGTTGCTACTGGTTTTCACCAGAGCCCGCCGCAAAGCGGGATGGACTTGCAGCGGCGGTAGCAACCAGGTCGTATCCACCGGCAACGGCTCAACCTCTCTGACTGCTGAGATAAGCGCGGTACAAAAGAGTAGACAAGAGCAAGGTCGGACGTAGCAGAAGGTCAGGGCAGGCAGCAAGGATCGTAGTCAGGGGCAACGGCAAGAGGTCTGGAACACAGGCTAGGAACACACAAGGAACGCTTTCACTGGCACAAGGGCAACAAGATCCGGCAAAGAAGTGCAGGGGAAGTGAGGTAATATAGGGAAGTGCACAGGTGAAGATACTGATTAAAACCCATGCGCCAATCAGTGGCGCACCGGCCCTTTAAAACGCAAAGACCCGGCGCGCGCACGCCCTAGGGAGCGGGGCCGCACGCGCCGGGACAGCACAGATGGGGAACGAGTCTGGTAAGCGGGTCGGGATGCGCATCGCGAGCGGGCGCGTCCCGCATCGCGAATCGCATCCCGGCTGGGGACATTATCGCAGCGCACCCCGACCCGTGCTGCGAACAGGAGAACGCTGTGAGCGCTCCGGGGAGGAGCGGGGACCCGGAGCGCTCGGCGTAACAGTACCCCCCCCCCCCTTGGGTCTCCCCCTCTTTTTAGAACCTGAGAATTTGTGGATAAGGTTCTTGTCAAAGATGTTGTCCTCGGGTTCCCATGACCTCTCCTCTGGACCGCAATTCTCCCAATCTACAAGACATTTTTTTTTACCGTCTTGGATGCCAGAATTTCTTTAACCGAGAAGATGTCAGAGGACCCGGAAACAGGAGTAGGAGCAACAACCTTAGGAGAGAAGCGATTAAGGATAAGTGGTTTAAGGAGGGAGACATGGAAAGCATTGGGAATACGGAGAGAAGGAGGAAGAAGGAGTTTGTAAGAGACAGGGTTGATTTGGCATTTGATTTTAAAAGGACCAAGAAAACGTGGTCCCAGTTTATAACTGGGGACAAGAAAGCGGACATACTTGGCGGAGAGCCACACTTTGTCTCCAGGAGAAAAGAGAGGAGGAGTTCTTCTTTTTTTGTCGGCATGTTTCTTCATCCGGGATGAGGCCTGTAGGAGAGATTTTTGAGTCTCTTTCCAGATGGTGGAGAAGTCCAGAGTCACCTCATCAACAGCGGGCAAACCAGAAGACGTGGGAGTGGGGAGGGGGGAAGAGGATGACGGCCGTACACCACAAAAAATGGGGATTTAGCGGAAGACTCAGAGACTTTGAAATTGTACGAGAATTCGGCCCATGGTAGGAGATCGGCCCAGTCATCCTGGCGGGAGGAAACAAAATGTCGCAAATAGTGACCAAGAACCTTATTAACTCTTTCCACTTGCCCATTGGATTGGGGATGATAATAAGACGAAGTTTAATTTGATTTTGAGTTGATTACAGAGGGCCCTCCAGAATTTTGACACAAATTGAATGCCTCTATCCGAGACGATATGCGTAGGAAGCCCGTGAAGGCGAAAAATGTGCACAAAAATTTTTTCGCCAACTGAGGCGCAGAAGGAAGACCTGGAAGAGGGATAAAATGTGCCATCTTGGAGAATCGATCAACGACCACCCAAATAACTGTGTTGCCATGGCATGAAGGTAAGTCTGTAATAAAGTCCATAGCAATCTGAGACCATGGTAGCTCAGGAACAGGCAGAGGATGGAGGAGACCAGCAGGCTTCTGGCGAGGAGTCTTGTCCCGGGCACAGACTGTACAAGCCCGAACAAAATCAGCAACATCAGCTTCCAGGGTAGGCCACCAATAAAAACGAGAGATGAGCTGGACGGATTTTTTGATGCCAGCATGGCCTGCGAGGTGTGAGGAGTGTCCCCACTTGAGAATCCTGAGGCGCTGGCGTGGAGGGACGAAGGTCTTTCCTGGAGGAGTTTGTCTGACGGAAGCTGGAGAAGCGGAGATCAGACAGTCCGGAGGAATAATGTGTTGCGGGGAGGCTTCCATTTCAGAGGCATCCGATGAACGAGAGAGAGCGTCAGCCCTAATGTTCTTGTCAGCGGGGCGAAAATGAATTTCAAAGTTAAAACGGGCAAAGAACAACGACCACCTAGCCTGGCGAGGGTTCAGCCGTTGGGCAGACTGAAGATAAGAGAGATTCTTGTGATCAGTGTATATAATAACTGGGTATTTGGATCCCTCCAGCAGGTGCCTCCACTCCTCGAGAGCCAGTTTTATGGCCAGTAGTTCTCGATCACCAATGGAGTAGTTTTTCTCCGCCGGAGAGAAGGTCCTAGAAAAGAAACCACAAGTAACAGCATGTCCGGAAGAATTTTTCTGTAGGAGTAGCGCTCCAGCTCCCACCGAGGAGGCGTCTACCTCCAGTGAGAAGGGCTTAGATGGATCAGGTCTGGAGAGTACGGGAGCAGAAGAAAAGGCAGTTTTGAGATGGTTGAATGCCTCTTCCGCTTGAGGAGGCCAGGACTTAGGGTTGGCGTTTTTCTTGGTTAGTGCCACAATTGGGGCCACAATAGTGGAAAAATGTGGAATAAATTGTCTGTAATAATTGGCAAACCCCAAGAAACGTTGGATAGCTCGGAGTCCGGAGGGGCGTGGCCAATCCAATACGGCTGATAGTTTGTCCGGGTCCATTTGGAGTCCCTGGCCAGAGACTAAGTATCCTAGGAAGGGAAGAGATTGACATTCAAAGAGACATTTTTCCATTTTGGCATATAACTGATAGAACCCAAAGTCTCTGAAGAACCATGCGGACATGCCGGCGGTGTTCTTCTAGGTTAGAAGAAAAAATCAAAATATCGTCCAAGTAGACCACAACACAGGTATATAAAAGATCACGAAAAATTTCACTTACAAAGTCTTGGAAGACGGCAGGGGCGTTGCAAAGCCCAAAGGGCTTAACCAGATATTCAAAGTGTCCATCTCTGGTGTTAAACACGGTCTTCCACTCGTCCCCTTCCCTGATGCAGATGAGATTATATGCACCTCTTAAGTCCAATTTGGTAAAGATGTTGGCGCCACGTAGGCGGTCAAAGAGTTCCGAGATAAGAGTTAGGGGATAGCGGTTTTTTATAGTAATTTTATTAAGACCGCGGTAATCAATGCAAGGTCGTAAGGAGCCGTCTTTTTTGGAGACGAAGAAAAATCCAGCTTCGGCAGGGGAGGAAGACTTGGAAGAGGAAGACTCCCCTTAAATTTTCTTGGATGTACTCCGTCATGGCTTGTGTTTCCGGAGCGGACAGAGGATAGATTCTGCCCCGGGGTGGAGTAGTACCAGGGAGGAGGTCAATAGGACAGTCATAAGGCCTGTGAGGAGGCAAAGTCTCTGCTTGTTTTTTGCAAAAAACATCAGCATAGTCCAGATAGGCCTTGGGGAGACCTGGTATCGGAGGAGCCATAGGGTTTTGACTGACAGGACTGGGAGCAGACATAAGACAGTTTTTTTGGCAAGCAGTACCCCAGTTCTTGATCTCCAAGGTGGTCCAATCGAGGGTTGGGGAATGGCATTGAAGCCAAGGTAGTCCAAGAAGAATTTCAGAAGTGCAGTTAGAGAGGACCAGAAATTCAATCTTTTCATGATGGGATCAAATGCACATTAAGAGGGGTTCCGTGCGGTAACGCACAGTACAATCCAATCTTTCATCATTAACAGAGGCGATGCAGAGGGGTCTGGCGAGACTGGTCACCGGGATGTTGAATCTGTTAACGAAAGAGGCCAAAATAAAATTTCCTGCAGATCCGGAATCCAAGAAGGCCACAGCTGAGAAGGAGAAGTTAGAAGAAGAAATCCGCACAGGCACAGTAAGGCGTGGAGAAGCAGAGTTCACATCTAGAGCTGTCTCACCTTTGTGCGGAGTCGGAGTGCGTCTTTCCTGACGTGGAGGTCGGATAGGACAATCCTTCAAGAAGTGTTCGGTACTGGCACAGTACAGGCATAGGTTCTCAATGCGGCGGCGTGTCCTCTCTTGAGGTGTCAGGCGAGACCGGTCTACTTGCATAGCCTCCACGGTGGAAGGCACAGGAACGGATTGCAGTGGACCAGAGAAGAGAGGAGCCGGGGAGAGAAACCGCCTCGTGTGAACAAAGTCCATATCCTGGCGGAGCTCCTGACGCCTTTCGGAAAAACGCATGTCAATGCGAGTGGCAAGATGAATATGTTCATGCAGGTTAGCAGGGATTTCTCGTGCGGCCAACACATCCTTGATGTTACTGGATAGGCCTTTTTTGAAGGTCGCGCAGAGGGCCTCGTTATTCCAGGACAATTCGGAGGCGAGAGTACGGAATTGGATGGCGTACTCGACAACAGAAGAATTACCCTGGACCAGGTTGAGCAGGCAGTCTCGGCAGAAGAGGCTCGGGCAGGTTCCTCAAAGACACTTCGAATCTCCGTGAAGAAGGAGTGTACAGAGGCAGTGACAGGATCATTGCGGTCCCAGAGAGGTGTGGCCCATGACAGGGCTTTCCCAGACAGAAGGCTGACCACGAAAGCCACCTTTGACCTTTCAGTTGGAAATTGGTCCGACATCATTTCCAAATGCAGGGAAGATTGTAAGAGAAAACCACGGCAAAATTTAGAGTCCCCATCAAATTTGTCCGGCAATGATAAACGGAGGCTGGATGCGGCCACTCGCTGCGGAGGAGGTGCAGGAGCTGGCGGAGGAGATGGTTACTGAAGCTGTGGTAGAAGCTGCTGTAGCATCACGGTCAGTTGAGACAGCTGGTGGCCTTGTTGCGCTATCTGTTGCGACTGCTGGGCGACCACCGTGGTGAGGTCAGCGACAACTGGCAGCGGGACCTCAGCGGGATCCATGGCCGGATCTACTGTCAGGATTCGGCAGGCTGGAGGTGGATCCTCTGTGCCAGAGAGGGATTGGCGTGGACCGTGTTGGTGGACCGGTTCTAAGTTGCTACTGGTTTTCACCAGAGCCCGCCGCAAAGCGGGATGGACTTGCAGCGGCGGTAGCAACCCGGTCGTATCCACCGGCAACGGCTCAACCTCTCTGACTGCTGAGATAAGCGCGGTACAAAGGAGTAGACAAGAGCAGGGTCGGACGTAGCAGAAGGTCGGGGCAGGCAGCAAGGATCGTAGTCAGGGGCAACGGCAAGAGGTCTGGAACACAGGCTAGGAACACACAAGGAAACGCTTTCACTGGCACAATGGCAACAAGATCCGGCAAGGGAGTGCAGGGGAAGTGAGGTTATATAGGGAAGTGCACAGGTGAAGATACTGAATAAAACCCATGCGCCAATCAGTGGCGCACCGGCCCTTTAAAACGCAAAGACCCGGCGCGTGTGCGCCATAGGGAGTAGTTCCGCGCGCGCCGGGACAGCACAGACGGGGAACGAGTCTGGTAAGCGGGTCGGGATGCGTATCGCGAGCGGGCACGTCCCGCATCGCGAATCGCATCCCGGCTGGGGACATTATCGCAGCGCACCCGGTCAGCAGGTCTGACCGGGGCGCTGCGAACAGGAGAACGCTGTGAGCGCTCCGGGGAGGAGCGGGGACCCGGAGAGCACGGCATAACAGATATGGATATAAATAATATAAAAGAGCATAGTAACACTGTGATATGGATATAATAATATAAAAGAGCATAGTAACACACTGTGATATGGATATAATAATATAAAAGAGCATAGTAACACACTGTGATATGGATACAATAATATAAAAGAGCATAGTAACACACTGTGATATGGATATAATAATATAAAAGAGCATAGTAACACTGTGATATGGATATAATAATATAAAAGAGCATAGTAACACTGTGATATGGATATAATAATATAAAAGAGCATAGTAACACTGTGATATGGATATAATAATATAAAAGAGCATAGTAACACTGTGATATGGATATAATAATATAAAAGAGCATAGTAACACTGTGATATGGATATAATAATATAAAAGAGCATAATAACACACTGTGATATGGATATAATAATATAAAAGAGCATAGTAACACTGTGATATGGATATAATAATATAAAAGAGCATAGTAACACTGTGATATGGATATAATAATATAAAAGAGCATAGTAACACACTGTGATATGGATATAATAATATAAAAGAGCATAGTAACACTGTGATATGGATATAATATAAAAGAGCATAGTAACACACTGTGATATGGATATAATAATATAAAAGAGCATAGTAACACTGTGATATGGATATAATAATATAAAAGATCGTAACACACTGTGATATGGATATAATAATATAAAAGATCGTAACACACTGTGATATGGATATAATAATATAAAAGATCATAGTAACACACTGTGATATGGATATAAATAATATAAAAGAGCATAGTAACACTGTGATATGGATATAATAATATAAAAGATCATAGTAACACTGTGATATGGATATAATAATATAAAAGATCATAGTAACACACTGTGATATGGATATAATAATATAAAAGAGCATAGTAACACTGTGATATGGATATAAATAATATAAAAGAGCATAGTAACACTGTGATATGGATATAATATAAAAGAGCATAGTAACACTGTGATATGGATATAATATAAAAGAGCATAGTAACACACTGTGATATGGATATAATAATATAAAAGAGCATAGTAACACACTGTGATATGGATATAAATAATATAAAAGATCATAGTAACACACTGTGATATGGATATAATAATATAAAAGAGCATAGTAACACTGTGATATGATTATAATAATATAAAAGATCATAGTAACACACTGTGATATGGATATAATAATATAAAAGAGCATAGTAACACACTGTGATATGGATATAAATAATATAAAAGAGCATAGTAACACACTGTGATATGGATATAATAATATAAAAGAGCATAGTAACACACTGTGATATGGATATAATAATATAAAAGAGCATAGTAACACACTGTGATATGGATATAATAATATAAAAGAGCATAGTAACACACTGTGATATGGATATACCGTATATACTCGAGTATAAGCCGACCCGAGTATAAGCCGAGACCCCTAATTTCAACCCAAAATCCCAGGAAAAGTTATTGACTCGAGTATAAGCCTAGGGTGGGAAATACCTCATCCCCCCTGTCATCATCCAGACCCGTCATTAACATCCTCATCATCCCCTTGTCATCATCCCACACATCCCCCCTTCATCATCCTCTTATCATCCCACACATCCCCCCTTCATCATCCCCTTATCATCCCACACATCCCCCCTTCATCATCCCCTTGTCATCATCCCACACATCCCCCCTTCATCATCCCCTTATCATCCCGCACATCCCCCCTTCATCATCCCCTTGTCATCATCCCACACATCCCCCCTTCATCATCCTCTTATCATCCCACACATCCCCCCTTCATCATCCCCTTATCATCCCACACATCCCCCCTTCATCATCCCCTTGTCATCATCCCACACATCCCCCCTTCATCATGCCCTTATCATCCCACACCCCCCCTTCATCATCCCCACCCCCCTTCATCATCCCCACACCCCCCCTTCATCATCCTCTTCTCATCATTCGCCCTCAGTGGTCTTCAACCTGCGGACCTCCAGAGGTTTCAAAACTACAACTCCCAGCAAGCCCGGGCAGCCATCGGCTGTCCGGGCTTGCTGGGAGTTGTAGTTTTGAAACCTCCGGAGGTCCGCAGGTTGAAGACCACTGCGGCCTTCAACATCATCCAGCCCCCCTCTCACCCCCTTTAGTTCTGAGTACTCACCTCCGCTCGGCGCTGGTCCGGTCCTGCAGGGCTGTCCGGTGAGGAGGTGGTCCGGTGAGGAGGTGGTCCGGTGAGGAGGTGGTCCGGTGAGGAGGTGGTCCGGTGGGGAGGTGGTCCGGGCTGCTATCTTCACCGGGGGCGCCTCTTCTCCGCGCTTCCGGCCCGGAATAGAGGCGTTGCCTTGACAATGACGCAGAATTACGTTGGCAATGAACGCACCTCTGCGTCGTTGTCTAGGCAACGTGACTATTCTGAGGCCGGGCCCGAAGCGCTTAGAAGAGGCCTCCCCGGTGAAGATAGCAGCCCGGAACACTATCCCACCGGACCACCTCCTCACCGGACAGTCCTGCAGGACCGGACCAGCGCCGAGCGGAGGTGAGTATTGTACAGAACTAAAGGGGGTGAGAGGGGCTGGATGATGTTGAAGGCCGCAGTGGTCTTCAACCTGCGGACCTCCGGAGGTTTCAAAACTACAACTCCCAGCAAGCCCGGACAGCCGATGGCTGCCCGGGCTTGCTGGGAGTTGTAGTTTTGAAACCTCTGGAGGTCCGCAGGTTGAAGACCACTGCGGGTGGGGGAGTTCACTCGAGTATAAGCCGAGGGGGGTGTTTTCAGCACGAAAATTCGTGCTGAAAAACTCGGCCTATACTCGAGTATATACGGTAATAATATAAAAGAGCATAGTAACACACTGTGATATGGATATAATAATATAAAAGAGCATAGTAACACTGTGATATGGATATAATAATATAAAAGAGCATAGTAACACACTGTGATATGGATATAATAATATAAAAGATCATAGTAACACACTGTGATATGGATATAATAATATAAAAGAGCATAGTAACACACTGTGATATGGATATAAATAATATAAAAGAGCATAGTAACACTGTGATATGGATATAATAATATAAAAGAGCATAGTAACACTGTGATATGGATATAATAATATAAAAGATCGTAACACACTGTGATATGGATATAATAATATAAAAGATCATAGTAACACACTGTGATATGGATATAATAATATAAAAGAGCATAGTAACACACTGTGATATGGATATAAATAATATAAAAGAGCATAGTAACACTGTGATATGGATATAATAATATAAAAGAGCATAGTAACACACTGTGATATGGATATAATAATATAAAAGAGCATAGTAACACACTGTGATATGGATATAAATAATATAAAAGAGCATAGTAACACTGTGATATGGATATAATAATATAAAAGAGCATAGTAACACACTGTGATATGGATATAATAATATAAAAGATCGTAACACACTGTGATATGGATATAAATAATATAAAAGAGCATAGTAACACTGTGATATGGATATAAGTAATATACCGTATATACTCGAGTATAGGCCGAGTTTTTCAGCACGATTTTTCGTGCTGAAAACACCCCCCTCGGCTTATACTCGAGTGAACTCCCCCACTCGCAGTGGTCTTCAACCTGCGGACCTCCAGAGGTTTCAAAACTACAACTCCCAGCAAGCCCGGGCAGCCATCGGCTGTCCGGGCTTGCTGGGAGTTGTAGTTTTGAAACCTCCGGAGGTCCGCAGGTTGAAGACCACTGCGGCCTTCAACATCATCCAGCCCCCTCTCACCCCCTTTAGTTCTGAGTACTCACCTCCGCTCGGCGCTGGTCCGGTCCTGCAGGGCTGTCCGGTGAGGAGGTGGTCCGGTGAGGAGGTGGTCCGGGCTGCTATCTTCACCGGGGAGGCCTCTTCTAAGCGCTTCGGGCCCGGCCTCAGAATAGTCACGTTGCCGTGACAACGACGCAGAGGTGCGTTCATTGCCAACGTAATTCTGCGTCATTGCCAAGGCAACGGCTCTATTCCGGGCCGGAAGCGCGGAGGAGAGGCGCCCCCGGTGAAGATAGCAGCCCGGACCACCTCCTCACCGGACCACCTCCTCACCGGACAGTCCTGCAGGACCGGACCAGCGCCGAGCGGAGGTGAGTACTCAGAACTAAAGGGGGTGAGAGGGGGCTGGATGATGTTGAAGGCCGCAGTGGTCTTCAACCTGCGGACCTCCGGAGGTTTCAAAACTACAACTCCCAGCAAGCCCGGACAGCCGATGGCTGCCCGGGCTTGCTGGGAGTTGTAGTTTTGAAACCTCTGGAGGTCCGCAGGTTGAAGACCACTGAGGGCGAATGAAGAGAAGAGGATGATGAAGGGGGGGTGTGGGGATGATGAAGGGGGGTGGGGATGATGAAGGGGGGGTGTGGGATGATAAGGGGATGATGAAGGGGGGATGTGTGGGATGATGACAAGGGGATGATGAAGGGGGGATGTGTGGGATGATAAGGGGATGATGAAGGGGGGATGTGCGGGATGATAAGGGGATGATGAAGGGGGGATGTGTGGGATGATGACAAGGGGATGATGAAGGGGGGATGTGTGGGATGATAAGGGGATGATGAAGGGGGGATGTGTGGGATGATAAGAGGATGATGAAGGGGGGATGTGTGGGATGATGACAAGGGGATGATGATGAGGATGTTAATGACGGGTCTGGATGATGACAGGGGGGGATGAGGTATTTCCCACCCTAGGCTTATACTCGAGTCAATAACTTTTCCTGGGATTTTGGGTTGAAATTAGGGGTCTCGGCTTATACTCGGGTCGGCTTATACTCGAGTATATACGGTAAAAGAGCATAGTAACACTGTGATATGGATATAATATAAAAGAACATAGTAACACACTGTGATATGGATATAATAATATAAAAGAGCATAGTAACACACTGTGATATGGATATAATAATATAAAAGAGCATAGTAACACACTGTGATATGGATATAATATAAAAGAGCATAGTAACACACTGTGATATGGATATAATAATATAAAAGAGCATAGTAACACACTGTGATATGGATATAATATAAAAGAGCATAGTAACACACTGTGATATGGATATAATAATATAAAAGAGCATAGTAACACACTGTGATATGGATATAATAATATAAAAGAGCATAGTAACACTGTGATATGGATATAATAATATAAAAGAGCATAGTAACACACTGTGATATGGATATAATAATATAAAAGAGCATAGTAACACACTGTGATATGGATATAATATAAAAGAGCATAGTAACACACTGTGATATGGATATAATAATATAAAAGAGCATAGTAACACACTGTGATATGGATATAATAATATAAAAGAGCATAGTAACACTGTGATATGGATATAATAATATAAAAGAGCATAGTAACACACTGTGATATGGATATAATATAAAAGATCATAGTAACACACTGTGATATGGATATAATAATATAAAAGAGCATAGTAACACACTGTGATATGGATATAATAATATAAAAGAGCATAGTAACACTGTGATATGGATATAATAATATAAAAGAGCATAGTAACACACTGTGATATGGATATAATATAAAAGAGCATAGTAACACACTGTGATATGGATATAATATAAAAGAGCATAGTAACACTGTGATATGGATATAATAATATAAAAGAGCATAGTAACACTGTGATATGGATATAATAATATAAAAGAGCATAGTAACACTGTGATATGGATATAATAATATAAAAGATCATAGTAACACACTGGGATATGGATATAAATAATATTAATGACACAATGTCAGATATGAATATACATGAAATCAATCACATCAATAAGTTTAGTTCGTAACATTAAACTTAATGACAGAAGTTGTTTAGCATCATATCGGTATAGAAGATCACATCTAATCTCTAGAGATATAAAATGGCGTTATGCGTAAATACTCCGCCAAGTTGTAAGCAGAACTATAGCTGGTATATAGATACAGTACTACATATCTCATTTGTAGCACGTTAATAATTAGGAAGACAAATTAAGTTTCCTTGTGGGAATTATTATATCATGTGATGGAGCAGAGAAAGATCCTATAGGACAGTGGTTCTCAACCCTTTTGGCGACTGTACCCCCAAAGGGTGAAAGTATGTCCGTGGGTACCCTCGTGTGGAACTTACGTGTGAGGGGTACCCGCGGACAAAATAACTCATAAAAGTACTTAACTTCATGATGGTGAGTGCTCCCCTTTCTAATGTGATACTAATGCAATAATTAATCCCCTTGTGCCATTATTCATTCTCCCTCTGATCCCCTTTTGCCATTATCCCCCTCCTCCATCTTAACCTCTTGGGGATGCAGGGCGTATGCCTACGCCCTGCATCCCTGATCCTTAAGGATTCAGGGCGTACCTGTACACCCTGGTCCCGTTTAAACCGTTCTCACCAGCTAGCGGTGGGGACCATTCTCATCAGCAGAGAACGGGTTAAACCCGGTGGGTCCCGGTTGCTACAGGCAGCCAGGACCCATGGCTAAGGCCGGGCACGGCCGATCGGGCTGATGCCCGGCATTAACCCTTTAGACGCCGCGATCAAAGTTGATTGCGGCATCTGAAACGAAAGTAAAATAATCCCGGCAGCTCAGCAGAGCTGATTGGGACTATTGCGACAAAATCGCGATGTCCCAATCAGCTTTCCGGACGACGGGAGGGACCTCACCTGCCTCTCCATTGTCCGATCGGCGATCCACTGCTCCATGCATGCACAGAAGGCTTCACTGATCAGTGCTTTGCAATGACAGAGCACTGAATAGTGTATGCAATCAAAAGATTGCGTGTTGTAGCCCCTTATGGGGGCTAAAAAAAAATAAATTGTAAAAAAAAAAAGTGTAATAAAGGTTCATAAACTCCTTCCCTATTAAAAGTTTAAATCACCCCCCTTTTCCCATTTTGTAAATAAAATAATGTAATAAAGAATGAAAATAATCATATATGGTACCACCGCGTGCGTAAATGTCCTATCTATTAAAATATAAGGTTAGCTAAACGTTATAGGGGTCATAAGATGCCAATAAACATACTAATTTTGGTGCATGTAGTTTATAATTTTTTCAAGTATTAAAATAGAATAAAACCTATATAAATTGGGTATCTTTGTAACCGTATGGACCTACAAAATAAAGATAAGGGGTCATTTTTACCAAATATTGCACTGTGTAGAAACGTGAGCCCCCAAAATTACAAAATGGCATTTGTTCTTTTTTTATTTCACCCCACAAAAAATTTTTGGGGTTTCGCCGCAGGTTATATTCTAAAATAAGTGATGTCATTGCAAAGCACAATTGATGACGCAAAAAACAAGCCCTTATATGTCTCTATAGGTGCAAAATTGAAAGAGTTATGATTTTTAGAAAGGAAGGAGGAAAAAGAGAAAATGCAAAAACGAAAATTTGCTGAGTCCTTAAGGGGAAAATAGGCTGAGTCCCTAAGGGGTTAATCCCCTTGTGCCATTATTCCCCCCCCCCCCCCCTCCCCCGAATCCCCCAGGGCCAATATATGAGATACATATAATAACACCCTCCCATACTGCGGTTTTACACTTAGTTTAACATTCTTACCAGACCTGTGTCTATCCTAATCAGCAGGAGTTGGAGGGCCTCACTGACGGGTGACATCCTTCTGCGCCACGCAACGTCACGGCAGCCACTGCAGCTCACGTAAAGTGTCCGTGGCCGCAGTACAATATGGTGAGCTGCAACGGCGACTGCGACATCCAATTCCCGCTCTGCAGTGACAAATACTGGCCAATGCATACCCCTGGTTGAGAACCCCTGCTATAGACTATGCTATATGCAAATGCATTTATAGATAGGACATTCCCTATTCATCTGCAGTAGAAGGAGGAGTGGTCTATATAGTAATTTTACCATCTCATCATGAAGAATATAGCAAGCCAGGTCTGCTCATCTACATATATATAATTGTGATGTCCCAGTACAGGATATTAATCCACAGTCCTATCAGCTTGAGTCCCTGTACTTCCTCAGAGGTCACCTGCAGTGTTCTCACATAATATAATTAGGCTCCTTTCACACTATGAGCATTCATCCGTTATTAAACATCCATTTTTTGTGTAAAATTGGATGTAAAATAACGGATGAAATAACAGGTGCTAAGAGCTGAATAACGTCTGTCAAAATAACGGGCATATCATCCGTTAAGACCCGTTATAACATCCCTCATGTATGGCCGTTTTAACACCTCTGCCTACAGAATCCCACAGCTGGGACTACTACTACTCCCATCATGGAACAGACTTGTTTCCATGATGGGACTAGTAGTTCCCCAGCTGCGGGAGTCTGGTGGTGGCTAGCCGGTTGGGGACCGGAGCCGGATGCCTGTTGAAATCGTTCAGCAGGCATCGCGGAATATAGCCCAGGGGGGTCATTATATCCCCCCATGTCGGCGATGGCCGCAGATCGCTGGACAATTCAGTCCAGTGACCTGCGGCGATTCCGGGTCAATCGGGTCTCCAGTGACCCGGTGACCCGGAATTACTGGCTGATCGGGGCCGTCTCTGAAGGCCCCGAACAGCCAGAGCCTGCAGGGGTGAGGTGGCACTGCTGCCACCTCACGATCGCCCTGATTCGTAGGCCGGTTTACCAGCCGACCAATCAGGGCACCTGCTGCGGGTGTCACTCCCGCAACCCGCTCCACCCCTCTTCCGGAGGACGTGAGCGGGAAGATGACCCTGGCAGCTGGGGACCCCGATCCCCGGCGTCAATGTTGGGAACGGGGCCCCAGGAGCGGCGGCGAGGGACTGACCTGCAGCGGCGGCGTGGCGGCGTGGAGCAGCAGTTGGTGGTGAGTTACAGCCTCCTGCTGTTGCTTAGCAACAGCTCCCAGCATGCAAAAAGGGCATGCTGGGAGCTGCAGTTATGCAACAGCAGGAGGCAGACCACCACAACTCCCAGCATTCCCTTATGGGCATGCTGGGACTAATAGTTTTGCAACAGCTGGAGGCACATTTTTTCTATGGAAAAGTGTACCTTCAGCTGTTGTATAACTACAACTCCCAGCTTGCACAAACAGCTAAAGTGCATGCTGGGAGTTGTAGTGGTGCATCTGCTGGTTGCATAACTACAACTCCCAGCATGCCCGTTGGCTGTCGGTGACTGCTGAGAGTTGTAGTTTTGCAACAGCTGAAGGCACACTGGTTGTGAAACTCAGAGTGTTTTTTTTACCTAACTCAGTGTTTTACGACCGGTGTGCCTCCAGCTGTTGCAAACTACAACTCCCAGCATGCACCGTACATGCTAAGAGTTGTAGTTTTGCAATAGCTGGAGGCACACTGGTTGCGAAACACTGAGTTAGGTCACAAACTCAGTGATACATAACCAGTGTGCCTACAGCTGTTGCCAAACTAAAACTCTCAACATGTACAGTTTGTCAGTGCATGCTGGGAGTTGTAGTTTTGCAACAGCTGGATGTCCCGTCCCGTCCCCCACCACTCACATGGGCGGAGTTTTACAGTAAGTTTCCAGCTGCAAGTTTGAGCTGCGGCAAATTTTCTGCCGCAGCTCAAACTGCCAGCGAGAAATTACTGTAATCCCTGCCCGTGTGACTGTACCCTAAAAACACTACACTACACTAACACAAAATAAAATAAAAAGTAAAAAACACTACAGCCCCCCTCCCCAATAAAAAAACGTCTGGTACGCCACTGTTTCCAAAACGGAGCATCCAGCTGTTGCAAAACAACTACTCCCAATATTACCAGACAGCCACTGACTGTCTAGGCATGCTGGGAGTTTAGCAACAGCTGGAGGCACCCTGTTTGGGAATCACTGGCGTAGAATACCCCTATGTCCACCCCTATGCAAGTCCCTAATTAAGGACTCAAATGCGCATGGCGCTCTCACTTTGGAGCCCTGTCGTATTTCAAGGCAACAGTTTAGGGTCACTTATGGGGTATCGCCGTACTCAGGAGAAATTGTTTTACAAATTTTGGGGGGTATTTTCTGCTTTTACCCTTTTTAAAAATGTACAATTTTTGGGAAAACAAGCATTTAAAAAAAATATATATATTTTTTTTTTACATATGCAAAAGTCGTGAAACCCCTGTGGGGTATAAAGGTTCACTTAACCCCTTGTTACGTTCCCCTAGGGGTCTGGTTTCCAAAATAATATGCCATGTGGTGTTTTTTTGCTGTTCTGGCACCATAGGGGCTTCCTAAATGCGGCATGCCCCCAGAGCAAAATTTGCTTCCAAAAAGCCAAATGTGACTCCTCCTCTTCTGAGACCTGTAGTGCGCCAGCAGAGCACTTTTCACCCCCATATGGGTTGTTTTCTGAATCGGGAGAAATTGGGCTTCAAATTTTGTGGGTATTTTCTTCTATTACCCTTTTTAAAAATGTAAAATTTTTGGGAAAACAAGCATTTTAGGGAAAATGTTTTATTTATTTTTTTACATTTGCAAAAGTCATGAAACACCTGTGGGGTATTAAGGCTCACTTTATCCCATGTTACATTCCCCGAGGGGTCTAGTTTCCAAAATGGTATGCCATGTGGTTTTTTTTTTTTTTGCTGTTTTGACACCCTAGGAGGTTCCTAAAGGTGACATGCCCCCCAAAAACCATTTCAGAAAAATGTTCTCTCCAAAATCCCCTTGTCGCTCCTTTGCTTCTGAGCCCTCTACTGCGCCCGCCGAACACTCTACATAGACATATGAGGTATGTCCTTACTCGAGAGAATTTGGGCTACTAATATAAGTATAAATTTTCTCCTTTTACCCCTTGTAAAAATTGGGTCTACAAGAACATGTGAGTGTAAAAAATGAAGATTGTGATTTTTCTCCTTCACTTTGCTGCTATTCCTGTGAAACACCTAAAGGGTTAAAACACTTACTGAATGTCATTTTGAATACTTTGGGGGGTGCAGTTTTTATAA
>NW_026610572.1:0-91044 GCF_029499605.1 Hyla sarda
TCTCCCTCTCCCTCTCTCTCTCTCCTCTCTCTCCCCCTCTCCCTCTCTCTCCCCCTCTCCCCTCTCTCTATTATATATACAAAACCTCTGGAGGTGAGACCCTCTCTATCATTGCTTATTATATACCCCTATATCACGGTCCTATTCCAGAGAAACTCAATTGTACATTATATACAACTCAGCGATATAATATATACACAGGGGGGGGGGGGCACCACTTATTGTAAAGAGTATACAAACAAGTACTTTATTTATAATCAGCACATATAGACGCATAATGTGGGGTCTTTCTGCAGCATATCCCATACAATGTACATGAAGGGGGCAGCGTGCCAGTCACTATATCATATATCGGGTACATATCAATAGTAATGCTTCATCTAGTGGTCAGTACCTGGGATATATCTCCAGACCCCGGCCCCTATACTGTATACCCAAATATATTCCCTATACCCATCTCCTATAACTGTGGATTCCGGCTCTCGTCCCGACCTCCACGTACGTTTCGTTATCTTTCTCTAGAGGTCATGTACTAGTGTGTCCCCCCTGGGTTTATATCTACATACTAGTGATCCTTACCAGCTGTACGTGTTTGGCGCCTGCGCGGGTGTTTCCGGATGCGACACCACATCACGCTGGAGTGTCACTGATGCGCATGTCCGGGGCCGACATATTCCGGACATGCGCATCGCGAGATCTCGGCACCGCTGCGTGAGCTGTCACTCACCTCGCCCCGCGCATGCGCACAGTCTGGTTTGGATCACTAGATATCTATACTATAATGAAGGTGATGATCTCAATGGGAGAGAGATGTATTCACTCTATTGTAAGTCTCAGGTATAGGACCACTACATGGAGCATCAGATAACATATTTAATTGTACAATTATAAACAAATATATAAAAAATATAAAAACAACATTGTGCCAGTGCAATATATTCATGATACACTGGCACTTCAGACGTTACGACGTCTCCATGTATATGCACTTAGTATTATGAATATATTGCACTGGCACAAGGTTGTTTTTATATTTTTTATATATGTTTTTATATGTGGTAGCCCTTGGGGGGGTGTATGGTAGTGGTGGTATGGTAACGGTATATGAGGGGTTAATATTAACCCTGTCACTCGTGACGCCAGGGTGAGGGCTTGTATTATTGAGGTATAACTTCGGCCTACCGCCGCCCTTCCCAGAAACGACAGGCGTATGCGGATAATGACTGAAGGTCCACACTGGAGTTAAACTTGAACTGAAGTAAACTTCACTCTTGAATTGCGGTATATTCAGAATACAGTAACAGTCTCTGTAATACACTTATATAGACTTCAGTGACTGACAGTTGCTGTGGACCTTGCGTCTTTTGCAGGTTAATAGAATCAAAGTAATTGGTGCGTGGATCCGTCTGGATTTAGGGGTAAATTAGGTCCGGTGGTCCCGCAGAGTGTTTGGGGATTGATACACTCTATAACTTTAATAGTTCAGCTGTTGCTGCAAGGCTCAGGCCTAACTCACTGCGATTACTGCTGTACAGGTCTTCTCTCATCAAGAGCACCGGAGCAAGAGAACTAAAATGGCTGCCGCGTCCCTTATATGGACAGGGGGCGGAGCCTAATTTGGTAGGTCCAAGGTCAGCTGCCACTCACCGTCACACAGGCTTCAGGGTGATCACCTGACTTCCTATACACATAATAATACCAAAACGAGGCTAGAAATACCAAAGTGAGGCCTGGAACGCATCCAGAGTGAGGCTTGGAACGCATCATATGACCCGAAGGCCCTGCGACGCCATAGAAACAAGCAATTAACCATTTATTTACATATATTATGCTATTTACATTAACCTATGCATAAATTACTAATTATATACTAGAATAGAGGCAACCAGGGGTAGACGGGATTAATAGGAATCCCTACGTCCTAAGGACTCTGGCTATGGGGACCCATAAATAAACAAGTACCGTATAGAATGCGGTACTGGGACACCACATATATATTTTTTTATAATTGTACAATTAAATATATACTCTGTGTACACTATATATATATATATATATATATATATATATATACCCTGTGTACACTATATACATATATATACCCTGTGTACACTATATACATATATACACTCTGCGTACACTATATACATATATACACTCTGTGTACACTATATACATATATATACCCTATGTACACTATATACATATATATACCCTATGTACACTATATATATATATACCCTGTGTACACTATATATATATATATATATATATACTCTGTGTACACTATATATATATATATATACACTCTGTGTACACTATATACATATATACACTCTGTGTACACTATATACATATATATACCCTATGTACACTATATATATATACCCTGTGTACACTATATATATATATATATATATATACTCTGTGTACACTATATATATATATATATATATACTCTGTGTACACTATATATATATACTCTGTGTACACTATATATATATATATATATATATACTCTGTGTACACTATATATATATACTCTGTGTACACTATATATATATACCCTGTGTACACTATATACATATATACACTCTGTGTACACTATATATATATACTCTGTGTACACTATATACATATATACACTGTGTACACTATATACATATATACACTGTGTACACTATATATATATATATATATATATATACTCTATGTACACTATATACACTATGTGTACACTATATATATATATATATATATATATATATATACCCCCTGTGTACACTATATACATATATACATTCTGTGTACAATATATATATATATACTCTGTGTACACTATAGATATATATATATATACTCTGTGTACACTATATACATATATACACTCTGTGTACACTATATATACACACACACAATGAATCAGGACAGTATATCACAGGCATCACTAACCGGAGACATTAACAAAGAAATATTCATTCCACTTGCTTTGAGCATTGCACCAATTCTACCACCGGATGGCGCCATCTATCTACTATTATTCCGGGGAAGAAGAAATACAGGAATGAACTCCGAGATCTAGAAGGAAATCTTCCCAGTCACAACGATGAGCAGAGAATAATACAATATCCCCCTCATCCCAAACTATCAGAGTGCCCCCATAAGGACAATCTCTGTCTATACTGTTATATAGCGTGAGCGCCCCCATAAGGACAATCTCCGTCTATACTGTTATATAGCGTGAGCGCCCCCATAAGGACAATCTCTGTCTATACTGTTATATAGCGTGAGCGCCCCCATAAGGACAATCTCCGTCTATACTGTTATATGGCGTGAGCGCCCCCATAAGGACAATCTCCGTCTATACTGTTATATGGCGTGAGCGCCCCCATAAGGACAATCTCCGTCTATACTGTTATATGGCGTGAGCGCCCCCATAAGGACAATCTCTGTCTATACTGTTATATAGCGTGAGCGCCCCCATGAGGACAATCTCCGTCTATACTGTTATATAGCGTGAGCGCCCCCATGAGGACAATCTCTGTCTATACTGTTATATAGCGTGAGCGCCCCCATGAGGACAATCTCTGTCTATACTGTTATATAGCGTGAGCGCCCCCATAAGGACAATCTCTGTCTATACTGTTATATAGCGTGAGCGCCCCCATAAGGACAATCTCCGTCTATACTGTTATATAGCGTGAGCGCCCCCATGAGGACAATCTCTGTCTATACTGTTATATAGCGTGAGCGCCCCCATGAGGACAATCTCTGTATATACTGTTATATAGCGTGAGCGCCCCCATAAGGACAATCTCCGTCTATACTGTTATATAGCGTGAGCGCCCCCATGAGGACAATCTCCGTCTATACTGTTATATAGCGTGAGCGCCCCCATGAGGACAATCTCCGTCTATACTGTTATATAGCGTGAGCGCCCCCATAAGGACAATCTCCGTCTATACTGTTATATAGCGTGAGCGCCCCCATAAGGACAATCTCCGTCTATACTGTTATATAGCGTGAGCGCCCCCATGAGGACAATCTCCGTCTATACTGTTATATGGCGTGAGCGCCCCCATGAGGACAATCTCTGTCTATACTGTTATATAGCGTGAGCGCCCCCATGAGGACAATCTCTGTATATACTGTTATATGGCGTGAGCGCCCCCATAAGGACAATCTCCGTCTATACTGTTATATGGCGTGAGCGCCCCCATGAGGACAATCTCCGTCTATACTGTTATATGGCGTGAGCGCCCCCATGAGGACAATCTCCGTCTATACTGTTATATAGCGTGAGCGCCCCCATGAGGACAATCTCTGTATATACTGTTATATAGCGTGAGCGCCCCCATGAGGACAATCTCCGTCTATACTGTTATATAGCGTGAGCGCCCCCATAAGGACAATCTCTGTCTATACTGTTATATAGCGTGAGCGCCCCCATGAGGACAATCTCTGTCTATACTGTTATATAGCGTGAGCGCCCCCATGAGGACAATCTCTGTCTATACTGTTATATAGCGTGAGCGCCCCCATGAGGACAATCTCCGTCTATACTGTTATATAGCGTGAGCGCCCCCATGAGGACAATCTCTGTCTATACTGTTATATAGCGTGAGCGCCCCCATAAGGACAATCTCCGTCTATACTGTTATATAGCGTGAGCGCCCCCATGAGGACAATCTCTGTCTATACTGTTATATAGCGTGAGCGCCCCCATGAGGACAATCTCTGTCTATACTGTTATATAGCGTGAGCGCCCCCATAAGGACAATCTCCGTCTATACTGTTATATGGCGTGAGCGCCCCCATAAGGACAATCTCCGTCTATACTGTTATATGGCGTGAGCGCCCCCATAAGGACAATCTCCGTCTATACTGTTATATGGCGTGAGCGCCCCCATAAGGACAATCTCCGTCTATACTGTTATATAGTGTGAGCGCCCCCATAAGGACAATCTCCGTCTATACTGTTATATAGCGTGAGCGCCCCCATAAGGACAATCTCCGTCTATACTGTTATATGGCGTGAGCGCCCCCATAAGGACAATCTCCGTCTATACTGTTATATGGCGTGAGCGCCCCCATAAGGACAATCTCCGTCTATACTGTTATATAGCGTGAGCGCCCCCATAAGGACAATCTCCGTCTATACTGTTATATAGCGTGAGCGCCCCCATAAGGACAATCTCCGTCTATACTGTTATATGGCGTGAGCGCCCCCATGAGGACAATCTCCGTCTATACTGTTATATGGCGTGAGCGCCCCCATGAGGACAATCTCCGTCTATACTGTTATATGGCGTGAGCGCCCCCATGAGGACAATCTCCGTCTATACTGTTATATGGCGTGAGCGCCCCCATGAGGACAATCTCCGTCTATACTGTTATATGGCGTGAGCGCCCCCATGAGGACAATCTCCGTCTATACTGTTATATGGCGTGAGCGCCCCCATGAGGACAATCTCCGTCTATACTGTTATATAGCGTGAGCGCCCCCATGAGGACAATCTCCGTCTATACTGTTATATGGCGTGAGCGCCCCCATGAGGACAATCTCTGTCTATACTGTTATATGGCGTGAGCGCCCCCATGAGGACAATCTCTGTCTATACTGTTATATGGCGTGAGCGCCCCCATGAGGACAATCTCTGTCTATACTGTTATATGGCGTGAGCGCCCCCATAAGGACAATCTCTGTCTATACTGTTATATAGCGTGAGCGCCCCCATAAGGACAATCTCCGTCTATACTGTTATATAGCGTGAGCGCCCCCATAAGGACAATCTCCGTCTATACTGTTATATAATGTGAGCGCCCCTATGAGGACAATCTCCGTCTATACTGTTATATAGCGTGAGCGCCCCCATGAGGACAATCTCTCTGTCTATACTGTTATATAGCGTGAGCGCCCCCATGAGGACAATCTCTGTCTATACTGTTATATAGCGTGAGCGCCCCCATGAGGACAATCTCTGTCTATACTGTTATATAGCGTGAGCGCCCCCATGAGGACAATCTCTGTCTATACTGTTATATAGCGTGAGCGCCCCCATAAGGACAATCTCTGTCTATACTGTTATATAGCGTGAGCGCCCCCATGAGGACAATCTCCGTCTATACTGTTATATAGCGTGAGCGCCCCCATGAGGACAATCTCTGTCTATACTGTTATATAGCGTGAGCGCCCCCATAAGGACAATCTCCGTCTATACTGTTATATAATGTGAGCGCCCCCATAAGGACAATCTCTGTCTATACTGTTATATAGCGTGAGCGCCCCCATGAGGACAATCTCTGTCTATACTGTTATATAGCGTGAGCGTCCCCATGAGGACAATCTCCGTCTATACTGTTATATAGCGTGAGCGCCCCCATGAGGACAATCTCTGTCTATACTGTTATATAGCGTGAGCGCCCCCATGAGGACAATCTCTGTCTATACTGTTATATAGCGTGAGCGCCCCCATGAGGACAATCTCCGTCTATACTGTTATATAGCGTGAGCGCCCCCATGAGGACAATCTCTGTCTATACTGTTATATGGCGTGAGCGCCCCCATGAGGACAATCTCTGTCTATACTGTTATATGGCGTGAGCGCCCCCATAAGGACAATCTCCGTCTATACTGTTATATAGCGTGAGCGCCCCCATGAGGACAATCTCTGTCTATACTGTTATATGGCGTGAGCGCCCCCATGAGGACAATCTCTGTCTATACTGTTATATGGCGTGAGCGCCCCCATAAGGACAATCTCTGTCTATACTGTTATAGTGTGAGCGCCCCCATGAGGACAATCTCTGTATATACTGTTATATAGCGTGAGCGCCCCCATAAGGACAATCTCCGTCTATACTGTTATATAGCGTGAGCGCCCCCATAAGGACAATCTCTGTCTATACTGTTATATAGTGTGAGCGCCCCCATGAGGACAATCTCTGTCTATACTGTTATATAGCGTGAGCGCCCCCATGAGGACAATCTCTGTCTATACTGTTATATGGCGTGAGCGCCCCCATGAGGACAATCTCTGTCTATACTGTTATATGGCGTGAGCGCCCCCATAAGGACAATCTCCGTCTATACTGTTATATAGCGTGAGCGCCCCCATGAGGACAATCTCTGTCTATACTGTTATAGTGTGAGCGCCCCCATGAGGACAATCTCCGTCTATACTGTTATATGGCGTGAGCGCCCCCATGAGGACAATCTCCGTCTATACTGTTATATAGCGTGAGCGCCCCCATAAGGACAATCTCTGTCTATACTGTTATAGTGTGAGCGCCCCCATGAGGACAATCTCTGTCTATACTGTTATAGTGTGAGCGCCCCCATGAGGACAATCTCCGTCTATACTGTTATATAGCGTGAGCGCCCCCATGAGGACAATCTCTGTCTATACTGTTATATAGCGTGAGCGCCCCCATAAGGACAATCTCTGTCTATACTGTTATATGGCGTGAGCGCCCCCATAAGGACAATCTCTGTCTATACTGTTATATAGCGTGAGCGCCCCCATGAGGACAATCTCTGTATATACTGTTATATAGCGTGAGCGCCCCCATAAGGACAATCTCTGTCTATACTGTTATATAGCGTGAGCGCCCCCATGAGGACAATCTCTGTCTATACTGTTATATGGCGTGAGCGCCCCCATGAGGACAATCTCTGTCTATACTGTTATATAGCGTGAGCGCCCCCATGAGGACAATCTCTGTCTATACTGTTATATGGCGTGAGCGCCCCCATAAGGACAATCTCTGTCTATACTGTTATATGGCGTGAGCGCCCCCATGAGGACAATCTCCGTCTATACTGTTATATGGCGTGAGCGCCCCCATGAGGACAATCTCCGTCTATACTGTTATATGGCGTGAGCGCCCCCATGAGGACAATCTCCGTCTATACTGTTATATAGCGTGAGCGCCCCCATGAGGACAATCTCTGTATATACTGTTATATAGCGTGAGCGCCCCCATAAGGACAATCTCTGTCTATACTGTTATATAGCGTGAGCGCCCCCATGAGGACAATCTCTGTATATACTGTTATATGGCGTGAGCGCCCCCATGAGGACAATCTCTGTCTATACTGTTATAGTGTGAGCGCCCCCATGAGGACAATCTCCGTCTATACTGTTATATAGCGTGAGCGCCCCCATGAGGACAATCTCCGTCTATACTGTTATATAGCGTGAGCGCCCCCATGAGGACAATCTCCGTCTATACTGTTATATAGCGTGAGCGCCCCCATAAGGACAATCTCTGTCTATACTGTTATATGGCGTGAGCGCCCCCATAAGGACAATCTCCGTCTATACTGTTATATAGCGTGAGCGCCCCCATGAGGACAATCTCTGTCTATACTGTTATAGTGTGAGCGCCCCCATAAGGACAATCTCTGTATATACTGTTATATGGCGTGAGCGCCCCCATAAGGACAATCTCTGTCTATACTGTTATATGGCGTGAGCGCCCCCATGAGGACAATCTCTGTCTATACTGTTATATGGCGTGAGCGCCCCCATAAGGACAATCTCCGTCTATACTGTTATATGGCGTGAGCGCCCCCATGAGGACAATCTCTGTCTATACTGTTATATGGCGTGAGCGCCCCCATGAGGACAATCTCTGTCTATACTGTTATATGGCGTGAGCGCCCCCATAAGGACAATCTCCGTCTATACTGTTATATAGCGTGAGCGCCCCCATGAGGACAATCTCTGTCTATACTGTTATAGTGTGAGCGCCCCCATAAGGACAATCTCTGTATATACTGTTATATAGCGTGAGCGCCCCCATGAGGACAATCTCCGTCTATACTGTTATATGGCGTGAGCGCCCCCATGAGGACAATCTCCGTCTATACTGTTATATAGCGTGAGCGCCCCCATAAGGACAATCTCCGTCTATACTGTTATATAGCGTGAGCGCCCCCATAAGGACAATCTCCGTCTATACTGTTATATAGCGTGAGCGCCCCCATGAGGACAATCTCTGTATATACTGTTATATGGCGTGAGCGCCCCCATGAGGACAATCTCTGTATATACTGTTATATAGCGTGAGCGCCCCCATAAGGACAATCTCTGTATATACTGTTATATAGTGTGAGCGCCCCCATAAGGACAATCTCTGTCTATACTGTTATATAGCGTGAGCGCCCCCATGAGGACAATCTCTGTCTATACTGTTATATAGCGTGAGCGCCCCCATGAGGACAATCTCTGTCTATACTGTTATATAGCGTGAGCGCCCCCATGAGGACAATCTCCGTCTATACTGTTATATAGCGTGAGCGCCCCCATAAGGACAATCTCCGTCTATACTGTTATATAGCGTGAGCGCCCCCATAAGGACAATCTCCGTCTATACTGTTATATAGCGTGAGCGCCCCCATGAGGACAATCTCTGTCTATACTGTTATATGGCGTGAGCGCCCCCATAAGGACAATCTCCGTCTATACTGTTATATAGCGTGAGCGCCCCCATAAGGACAATCTCCGTCTATACTGTTATATAGCGTGAGCGCCCCCATAAGGACAATCTCCGTCTATACTGTTATATGGCGTGAGCGCCCCCATGAGGACAATCTCCGTCTATACTGTTATATAGCGTGAGCGCCCCCATGAGGACAATCTCTGTATATACTGTTATATAGCGTGAGCGCCCCCATAAGGACAATCTCTGTATATACTGTTATATAGTGTGAGCGCCCCCATAAGGACAATCTCCGTCTATACTGTTATATAGCGTGAGCGCCCCCATGAGGACAATCTCCGTCTATACTGTTATATGGCGTGAGCGCCCCCATAAGGACAATCTCTGTCTATACTGTTATATGGCGTGAGCGCCCCCATAAGGACAATCTCCGTCTATACTGTTATATGGCGTGAGCGCCCCCATGAGGACAATCTCTGTCTATACTGTTATATAGCGTGAGCGCCCCCATAAGGACAATCTCTGTATATACTGTTATATAGCGTGAGCGCCCCCATAAGGACAATCTCTCTATATACTGTTATATAGCGTGAGCGCCCCCATAAAGGACAATCTCCGTCTATACTGTTATATGGCGTGAGCGCCCCCATAAGGACAATCTCTGTATATACTGTTATATAGCGTGAGCGCCCCCATAAGGACAATCTCTGTCTATACTGTTATATAGCGTGAGCGCCCCCATGAGGACAATCTCTGTCTATACTGTTATATAGCGTGAGCGCCCCCATGAGGACAATCTCTGTCTATACTGTTATATAATGTGAGCGCGGCCCCCAACACAATAGTACATGGCGTTGGCACTGCTGGAAAACAAAAAAGGAATTATTCTGCTCACAGCCCATTATTACAGCCAACGATAACTCCTATCCCCTCCATATAACTCCTATCCCGGCCATATAACTCCTATCCCGGCCATATAACTCCTATCCCGGCCATATAACTCCTATCCCCTCCATATAACTCCTATCCCCTCCATATAACTCCTATCCCGGCCATATAACTCCTATCCCGGCCATATAACTCCTATCCCGGCCATATAACTCCTATCCCCTCCATATAACTCCTATCCCGGCCATATAACTCCTATCCCGGCCATATAACTCCCATCCCGGCCATATAACTCCTATCCCGGCCATATAACTCCTATCCCCTCCATATAACTCCTATCCCGGCCATATAACTCCTATCCCGGCCATATAACTCCTATCCCCTCCATATAACTCCTATCCCGGCCATATAACTCCTATCCCCTCCATATAACTCCTATTCCCTCCATATAACTCCTATCCCGGCCATATAACTCCTAGCCCCTCCATATAACTCCTATCCCCTCCATATAACTCCTATCCCGGCCATATAACTCCCATCCCGGCCATATAACTCCTATCCCGGCCATATAACTCCTATCCCCTCCATATAACTCCTATCCCGGCCATATAACTCCTATCCCCTCCATATAACTCCTATTCCCTCCATATAACTCCTATCCCGGCCATATAACTCCTAGCCCCTCCATATAACTCCTATCCCCTCCATATAACTCCTATCCCGGCCATATAACTCCTATCCCGGCCATATAACTCCTATCCCCTCCATATAACTCCTATCCCCTCCATATAACTCCCATCCCGGCCATATAACTCCTATCCCGGCCATATAACTCCTATCCCCTCCATATAACTCCTATCCCGGCCATATAACTCCTATCCCGGCCATATAACTCCTATCCCCTCCATATAACTCCTATCCCCGCCATATAACTCCTATCCCGGCCATATAACTCCTATCCCGGCCATATAACTCCTATCCCCTCCATATAACTCCTATCCCCTCCATATAACTCCTATCCCCTCCATATAACTCCTATCCCCTCCATATAACTCCTATCCCCTCCATATAACTCCTATCCCCGCCATATAACTCCTATCCCCTCCATATAACTCCCATCCCCTCCATATAACTCCCATCCCCTCCATATAACTCCCATCCCGGCCATATAACTCCTATCCCCTCCATATAACTCCTATCCCCTCCATATAACTCCTATCCCCTCCATATAACTCCTATCCCGGCCATATAACTCCTATCCCGGCCATATAACTCCTATCCCGGCCATATAACTCCTATCCCGGCCATATAACTCCTATCCCGGCCATATAACTCCTATCCCCTCCATATAACTCCTATCCCGGCCATATAACTTCTATCCCCTCCATATAACTCCTATCCCGGCCATATAACTCCTATCCCGGCCATATAACTCCTATCCCCTCCATATAACTCCTATCCCCTCCATATAACTCCTATCCCCTCCATATAACTCCTATCCCCTCCATATAACTCCTATCCCCTCCATATAACTCCTATCCCCTCCATATAACTCCTATCCCGGCCATATAACTTCTATCCCCTCCATATAACTCCTATCCCGGCCATATAACTCCTATCCCGGCCATATAACTCCTATCCCGGCCATATAACTCCTATCCCGGCCATATAACTCCTATCCCCGCCATATAACTCCTATCCCCTCCATATAACTCCTATCCCCGCCATATAACTCCTATCCCCTCCATATAACTCCTATCCCCTCCATATAACTCCTATCCCCGCCATATAACTCCTATCCCCTCCATATAACTCCTATCCCCTCCATATAACTCCCATCCCGGCCATATAACTCCTATCCCCTCCATATAACTCCTATCCCCTCCATATAACTCCTATCCCGGCCATATAACTTCTATCCCCTCCATATAACTCCTATCCCGGCCATATAACTCCTATCCCGGCCATATAACTCCTATCCCGGCCATATAACTCCTATCCCGGCCATATAACTCCTATCCCGGCCATATAACTCCTATCCCGGCCATATAACTCCTATCCCCTCCATATAACTCCTATCCCGGCCATATAACTTCTATCCCCTCCATATAACTCCTATCCCGGCCATATAACTCCTATCCCGGCCATATAACTCCTATCCCGGCCATATATTTGTCTCCCACAAAACACTTCATTACAAGAATTGGAGCCCAGCATCAGAAAAAACTTTTCATATATCAATTTTTATTTATTTTTTATTAACAAAATGATTTTATTGAGCAAGTTGTAAAATATAACAAAGACAACATAAATTTCGTATCACCGGTTGACAGGAAAATGACTTATACCTCATGGCGAAGGCAAAAAATTAATTATTGAAATTGCATTTTTTCCCCCTGAAAATAAATAATTTAAAAACAAAATCTGTTTATCTCATAAGGGTATAAAATAAAATAAAAACAAGTACGGTACTTAAAGGAATAATATGATCGGACAAATAAAAATACAATATAAAAAATACAATAAATAAACAAATAAATAAATACACTGTGCCTCAATTCTTATTTAAAGGGGTGCTCCAGGAAAGTATATACATCCTGCCTGATATACATGGCTCCTGTGGCCCTCATTGTCTTCTCTGGCTGCCTGATATTCTTTGTCATCTTTCCCTCCATTTGCCTACATCTCCCATCAATCATTGCAGCTCTGCTCTGCCAGTTCACTCTCTTAGAGCAGCCCCCACCCTCCTGCTCTGAGCAGCAGAGAAAGGTTCAGTGTCTGATTGGCTGAGGCTGTGCACATCTCCCAGCACTAAAGAGAGCATGACTCATCAGTGCAGGACAGAAACCACATGGTCTGTGTCTGTCAGGAAGGTGGGAGCTGCTGGGCATGCTGGGAGTTGTAGTTTTACAAAATCATGGGCAACAGAACACTGGTCTCCAAACTGTGGACCTCCAGCTGCTGCTGCAAAACTACAACTCCCAGCATGCTGAGAGTTGTAGTTTTGCAACTTCTGGAGGTCCGCAGTTTGAGACCACAGAGAACAGCAGCAGTGTGTCAGAAGTACTTACCTCATACGGTCAGTGCGCTCCATGTGGATTTTCCCGGCTGTCATTTGTTTCCTTCTCCATGGAAAGAGTTAATAAAGCGTCCGCCATCCCAGGCAATAATGGCGCAAACGTCACAATGTGACCGCCCAAATAACACAGCGCTCATCACCATAATGAATACAACACGGACAGTCACTAATACAGGGGTAAAATACCTACAGGGGGTCCTATATACAGGGGTAAAATACCTACAGGGGGTCCTATATACAGGGGTAAAATACCTACAGGGGGTCCTATATACAGGGGTAAAATACCTACAGGGGGTCCTATATACAGGGGTAAAATACCGACAGGGGGTCCTATATACAGGGGTAAAATACCTACAGGGGTAAAATACCTACAGGGGGTCCTTTATACAGGGGTAAAATACCTACAGGGGGTCCTATATACAGGGGTAAATACCTACAGGGGGTCCTATATACAGGGGTAAATACCTACAGGGGGTCCTATATACAGGGGGTCCTATATACAGGGGTAAATACCTACAGGGGGTCCTATATACAGGGGTAAAATACCTACAGGGGGTCCTTTATACAGGGGTAAAATACCTACAGGGGGTCCTATATACAGGGGTAAATACCTACAGGGGGTCCTATATACAGGGGTAAATACCTACAGGGGGTCCTATATACAGGGGGTCCTATATACAGGGGTAAATACCTATAGGGGGTCCTATATACAGGTGTAAATACCTACAGGGGGTCCTATATACAGGGGGTCCTATATACAGGGGTAAATACCTACAGGGGTCCTATATAATAACTCTGTCTTCATCTGTTTACAGATTGTGAGTGTAATTTGAGTCGCACGCTTCGCGATCCTCCTTTTCTGTCCTCATTCTTTCTTTTTCCCCCTTTTTTCCTTCCTTTCCCCTTCTTTTCCCGCTTGTAGTCTTACCTGACTCCATATTGGGGGAGGGCCTTAGCGTCTTCTTGTCAGCGTTCCCGCCGTGGTCTCTCTTTTCGCGGGCTTGGAGGGTCGGGGGCGTGTTCTAGTGACGCGCACGCTTACATCATTGACCGCGCGTCCTATCACAGAATCTCGTGAGATTGCGAGCGCTGTAGCTGAGTTACGCCTCCTCGCTCCGGCGCCAGTGTTGTGTGAGAGGTGTGAGGGAGCGGCAGCATCGCGTACGGTCTGTCTGTATATGTGGCATCGGTTGTCCTATGAACATACCTTTCAGAGCTTAGCTTGTTATACATATCCAGGGCTGTTAACTCTTACTTTGCTGTAGATACCGCTGTATATTTTTATTCTACCTTAGTCCTAGCTACTTGTCTTATGTCTGAGGACAACCATTTTATTACTCCTGTCCCCACATTGTCCGGAGTTGCTGGTAAAGCTGTAGATCTAGAAGCTTCCTTGTCAGCAGCACAAATTCAGGACCTTATCAATAAGTCCGTCCAAGCTGCTTTAACATCTACAGCTTGGCCTACTATACCACAGGCCACTACATCGGGCATCCGGACTACAGGGGGTAAAGCCCCTTCTAAACGGAAACACGTATCAGCCCAACTCAACTCCCCGACAGGGGAAGATAATAATATGTCCCAGACAGGACCCAACCCGGCCTGTCACCCCCCGCATCAATCTGAACAAGTACGACCCTTGGGCCTCAAGGAGACAATAAAACGGCATAAGACCGCCAGACGGTCTAAACCTAATTCTTTTGACACCTCTAATGATGACTCATCTATCGAATCGGAGGTGGCTGATGATGATAATTCAGAGTCTGCGGACTCAGATGCGGGGCTCATGGCAGACATTGATGATGCCGCAGTAAACACGCCAAACAAGGAGATTCTAGATACTCTAGGGCAGCCATTTTTCAGCCCTGATGCAATTACGCATCCACGTTCAGGAGACTGGGCACCACTACCTCAGGTCGCTCAGTATATAGAGTTATGGACCAGAAGGGCTATCGACCGGTCCAATCGCAACAAATTACGGGCAGAATGCCCTAGACCCTTTATCGCAAAGAAAGTGACACTAACGCGGGAAATAGACCCCGTCTTGCTCAAATACCTGACGCGGTCCCGTAGGTACGCAAAGAAAGGGATTGAGCGTTCTTTCAAGCTCATCCAAGATAGAATTTTAGATAGATTAAGAATTTTGGTCAGTGGCCCTAACCTATCAGAACAGGCGGCCTCCACAGCCCAAACGGTCGACTTGGAGCAGCCAAGAGGCTGGGCCCAAAGGGCCGTGTGTATGCTCGGTAGTGCAAACACTACCTGTTCAATTAAAAGGAGGAGATCAATCCTCATGAAACTGGAACCTCAGCTGTCACACTTAGCTGAGAGCGAACCAGGTCCTTCTGCCGAGGGTATGTTGTTTGGAGAGGACTTACTTAAGAATATTAACAAATTTGTGTCCCTCTTCACCAGTCTTGACAAAGCCCAATCTTCACTGAAGAAGGCGGGCCAGCCCGTCAAGGTTTTTGGCAAGGCCGGCAGAAGCAGAGGACGATCTGCCGGCCTCAACGCTTCTTTCAGGCCCTACAACAGACCAGGGGCACAACAATACCAGCCCGTACACCAACCGTATGCTTTGCCAGTGGCTCAACCCGCACCATTTTTTCTCCCCCGGGGTCGACCATGGAGAGGACACGGGGGACGTGGTTATCCCAGGTCACGCCCGACAACTGGCGAGTACCCTTCCACTTTCACTACCATGTACCTTAGTGGGGGGCAGACTAATGTATTTTACCCACGTCTGGTCCACGATTACGGCAGACGCCTGGGTTCTCAACACTGTGATGGGATACATCATAGAATTCCTGTATGTGCCAGTTCTAAATGTTATTCCACAACCAATACGATTTTCTACTCAAAATGTAGCCCTCATAGACGAGGAACTACAAGAACTTTGGAAAAAAGGGGCGGTTCAGGAAGTAGACCCCCAGTCGCCAGGGTTTGTCAGCAACCTCTTCTTAGTCAAGAAGACAGACGGCGGCTATCGCCCGGTCATAAACTTAAGAGATCTAAACCAACATGTGACATATCGTCACTTCAAGATGGAAGGGATCCATCTATTAAGAGACCTTCTGTGGCCAGGGGACTGGCTAGTGAAAATCGACCTAAAGGATGCGTATCTCACCGTCCCAATGCACCCTTCCTCACAGAAATTCCTAAGATTTCTTTGGAGAAACAGAATGTGGCAATTCACTTGCCTTCCATTCGGTTTGTTATCGGCCCCGTGGTGTTTCACCAAGTTGATGAAACCCGTGATAGCTGCTCTTCGGAGCAGGGGGGCGAGACTCATAATATATCTGGACGATCTCCTTATCATGGCTCGGTCCAGGTCTCAAGCCATACTACACAGGCAATGGACAGTGGCCCTGTTAGAGGAATTAGGATTCCTCATCAATCACAAGAAGTCGGTGAGATCAGCCATGGAATTAGCAGGGATTGATATTTCCTTATTCGGTGCTCACTCGTCCAGAGGAGCAATGGCCACAAAAGTGGTTACTTCAGGAGGTTCTTTGTCAGACCTCTTGTTGGCGGCTGATTGGTCGTCGGAGACGTCTTTTCGCCATTTCTATTTAAGGCCAGGAGAACATGTGTCTGTATCAGTTCTTTAACTGTCATGTTTTGTCTTCTTTTATTCGGAGTTAGCTTTAAACTTGCATAAGATACGAGCCTCCTGTCTGATATATAAATCGGGATTTTCCAGCTTGTGACGGAAAATATAAGTTATATGAAGACAGGAGGCGAGTATCTTCCCTCCCGACCCACCCTATTATACTGTTTGTTGTCTTTCCAGGGTATTGGGCGGAGACGGTGAAGACGTCCTGGTTTTGTAGAAGACTGATGTTTTCTGTCGACATTGTTCATTAACAGTTTTGCGGTCCTGTTGGCCGGCGGTTCGGAAGGGTCCAAGCGGAACGGTTCTGGTGTTTGATGATTCGGTTGACGATCAAGAAATTTGCATAAAGAAAGAGGAAGAGGATCTACAAGCAGTCCCCCTTTATAGCAGCCAGTCAGGCTAGGAGGGGAGGAGTGTACAAGGGACTGCTGGGAATTGTAGTTTTTTGTTTTGAAAAAATTGTATGATGTTTCTGCTATGAGCATTAAAGAAAGAAAGATTAATGCAAGATATGAGCCTCCTGTCTTCATATAACTTATATTTTCCGTCACAAGCTAGGAAAATCTCGATTTATATCCTGTAAATCTTTTTAGAAAAATATAAATCATAACAAAACATAAACCAGCACAACTTTGCCATAACGGAAAACAACAACATGAAATAACATAAACCCAAACTTTACATTTAATTAAAAGAACAAAAATCCTGCCTAACCGGCCAGCCCAGCTTTCCTACTAGAACTAGAAATATTATAACTACACCTTTCATAGCCAAACAACACACTCATAAGAAACATAAATATAGCACTATTTCGCTTTAACTCAAAACACCCAAACTCGGGAAAAATCATACATAGAAAACACAACAAGCACTCACACTGCACACCATGTTTTTTTTTTTTTTTTTAAATAATAATATTAATAATAATAATAACAACACTATACCACACTCACACATGCACACATATATATCCATATATTAACTACATTTAACCAAGAAACAAAAAATAAATAAATAAAATTCAACTCAAAATACCCAAACTCTGGAAAATATCTCAGAAAACACAATACACACATGCTTACACACATCTTTACTACATACTACATATATAAACCAAAGAAAATAAATCCACAACGGGATACTAAAGAAACATTACTACAAAAACAAAACTGGTTCGACTGCCATGTCTATCTCTACTATAAATACTATATACTTTAAAAAAAAAAAAAAAAAAAAAAAAAAAATTATAAATAAATAAAAATAAATAAATAAATAAAAAAAAAAAAAAAAAATGTTTTTATATAATAATATTACATACATTATACATACTATATACATAACTAACAATATACACTACTATGTACAATACTATACACAAACTATATACACCTATAAATAAATAGAAAACACACCTACAAAATATAAAAGAACATTCTACACTAAACTGACCCTTCACCCACACCACCCACCCTCCTGTACATGGGTCAGAGTTTTTTCCATACAGTTCATAGTCCTCAATGTCCAGTCCACAACTGACCCATGCCAGGTCCACCAAAAGAAAAGACCACCACCACCCACAAATATACCCTCCCAACCTAGAACTCCTCCCAACCAACTTAACCATAACCAGCTTTAACATACATAAGCAAACAATACAACCCACTTTAGGCCCAAGTTCGGTGCCTGTAAGCCCTTCATAACCATAGCATCTGAAAACAAAACAAAAAGCTATGGTGCACATGCATTAGCCCACCACCAGGAAGAAGGATGGCAATCCTGATACATACAAAATGTATATTCTTTCCCTTACTGCACCCTACCTCTCTCCCTACCAATATCCCTAAAGATAAACTGACCCTACTATCACCCTAACCTTGTCCCTGCATCACTGTCCCTAACAAAAACAAGGGTACTCTACCCAAAAGGTCTAGTACCTAGGGCACATCAAAAGAAAACCCTCTCCATAGGAGAGAAGCCCTACTGGTACCAAGACTGCCATACTCCAAAGACCTGATCTTCCCGAGGTCACCAGTGATGTTCCTACAGACCTCCACCTCGGAGAGGACTTTGCGCTGATTAGACACTAAACACCGTGCATTTCACGTGTAGTACCTAACCACTAAACTGACTAAGAATAAAGTGCCCCGATCACGGCCACCCAGGGTCCTGAATGCCCCATAAGCCCACTCTGGATAGGTAAGGCCGGCAAGTTGACTCCAGCCGATGGAAGCGCCCACCCGGTTGTAGACCCTTATATTAAAAGGGACAATGAAGCAGGAAATTGTCCATGCTTTCCAGCATGTCCCCGCACTCTTCTCGGGGACATCCCCGGTCATCAGATCTCCTGCACTTCAAATTGTCCCTCACATATAGCTTCCCCTGAAAGCAGCGCCAGGCCAAGTCCCAAAACTTCTGGGGGATCCTTTTCATATTTAAGAGATACAACCCCACCCTCAGATCCCGACCTGGGCAGTCCCTGAGCGCCAGAGGCTTCTGGAAGTGGGTCAACAGAACCCATTTGTCAAGGAACTGCCTTGACTGGGTCCTGATCTCCCACACTCCCAGACCCCACCGACGTATCGCCTTCAGAGTCGGGGTAGCGTAAGCCGGAAGATGCCCATGGGGTGTACGGAGGTCCTTCACTTGCCCTCCTGTCTCCCATTCCTGGAAGAAAGGCCGAAACCACTCCCTGCAGGAGAGTACCCACGGAGGAGCCCTCTCTGACCAGAGGTTTGCGATGTTGGCTTTCAAGAAGGTGTTCGTTAAGAACACCACGGGGTTTACCATAGATAAACCCCCTAGTCTCCTCGTGCGGTACGTAACCTCCCTCTTGACTAGGTTCATCCTGTTCCCCCATAACAGTTGGAAAACAGGCTGTAGATCCTAGTGTAGTAAGCCTCTGGCAAGATACATACACTGCCCAGATAGATAAACAAGGGGAGCAGGTACGATTTGATCAGGTGTACCCTTTCCCTGAGGGTCATAGACCAACCCTTCCACTGATCCACCCTATGAGTGGCATCCTGGAGCTTACCGTCCCAGTTTTTGGTGGGATAATCATCCTGGCCGAATGTGATGCCCAGAATTTTTGCTGAGTCTTGGGGCCCTGGGAGGGTGTCCGGGAGATCAAAAGTGGGATCTCCCCCTCCCAGCCAGAGACTTTCACACTTATCCCGGTTGATCTTAGACCCGGATGCCTCCGAGTAGCGTTCCACCTCCGACATCACCACATCGACCTCCTCTCTCGAGGACACGAAAAATAGTGACATCATCAGCGTACGCCACCACTCTCTGGGCGACATCCAGCTCCGCCAGACTCATCCCGACTCCCGCCAACGGCCCACAATCTACCCTCCGGACGAAGGGATCGATTGCGAACACGTATAAAAGCGGGCTCAAAGGACAACCCTGACGGACTCCGGACCCCACCTCAAAAGAGCGGCCAGACCAACCGTTCACCAGCGGGAAACTCTCTGCCCCTGCATATAAGGTCTTAAGCCAATTAATAAAAGCACACGGTAAGCCATATCTCAGGAGGACGGACCAGAGGTACTCGTGGTTCACCCAATCAAATGCTTTGGCCTGATCCAGGGACAGCAAGTACCCCTTCCAGAGACCTGCACTACTCCGCTCCACTGCCTCCCGGACACCGAGAACAGCACTTAAGGTGCTTCGGCCTGGAACAGAGCAGTGCTGGGCCTCCGAAAGGAGCCAGGGTGCAAACTTCACCAGCCGATTAAACAGTATCTTGGCCAGAAGCTTCCTGTCCGTATTGAGAAGAGCTATGGGTCTCCAATTCTCAATACGGCTGGGATCTTTACCCTTTGAGAGAAGAATCAGGGCTGACCTCCTCATTGACTTCGGCAGAGTGCCCGAGGAGAGACACTCATTGAATACCTCAGTCAAGAGGGGAGCTAAAGACTCCTTAAAAGGTCCTGTACCACTCGGATGTTAAGCCATCCGGACCTGGTGACTTCTTGGGGGCAAGCCCCTCAATCGCCAGTCTCACTTCCTCTTCCCTGATTTTTTCTTCCAAAACATCAAGAGAGGGGTCTACCCCTGGCTCAGGAATGGTTTCAGCCAGGAAAGCCGACATCCTGTCTCGATCTAGATCCTTCCTTCCCAAGAGGTGTGAGTAGAAGGATCTGACGACCTCCAAGATCCCTGATCTGGACCGATTCAGAGATCCCGTACTATCAATCAGTCCTGAAATGACTTTACTACTCACTGACATCTTACAGTTTCTGTAAGGGTCGGGCGAGCGGTACTTCCCGAAATCCCTCTCAAAAACCAAAGATGCGTGCCTATCATACTGACACCTCATCAGCAAGGACTTCACTCTGGAGATATCCTCACGGCTACCTCCAGTCGAGACGAGAAGCTCGAGTTTCCTCCTCAGTCCCTGATACAGGCGATACCTGTTCAGGGACCTGAGGCTCGAGAGCTGGCGGTAGAACCCCGCAACCCGCTTCTTGAACATCTCCCACCACTCTGACTTACTACTACATAGGCCCAGTAAAGGTACCTGACTCTGTAGAAAATCCTCAAAGGACTGTCTTACCTCCGCTTCCTCCAGGAGGGCTGAATTCAGCTTCCAATAACCTTTACCCATCCGAGGGGTCTCTGAAACATTCAGGGAAAACAAAATCATACAGTGATCGGAGAACTCCACCTCAACCACGGACACTGCAGAAGAGATGGCTTCCTCTTTCAAATAAAACCTGTCTATTCTAGACCTGCAGCTACCTCGATGATAGGTGAAACCCGCGTGGCCTGAGGGGCTCCGGATGTGGGCGTCCTCTAGGCGAGCTTCCCTAACTATACTATTGAGAGCTATGCTATCATAAGCCAACCGATCATTGGAGCCTCTCCTATCTTGGGATCTCGTGACAGTATTGAAATCCCCTCCAAAGATCACCTGTCGGCTTGTAAAAAGAAAGGGCTTAATCCTCATAAAGAGATCTTTTCGTCCCCACTTTGTTTGTGGGGCGTAGATGTTAAGGAGCCGGAGCTCTTGCCCCTTCATGAGGACATCTAAGATCAGGCACCTCCCCATTTCTAACTCAATAACCCGTCTGCATTCAACAGGAGCGGTAAAAAGGACCGCCACCCCACTATACGGCTCAGCCGCAAGAGACCAGTGGGAGGGGCCGCGCCTCCACTCTCTCCTGGCTTTTACCAGAGAGGCAAGATCTGACAACCTGGTCTCCTGCAGATACAAAATATCGGCTTCAACACGGCCGAGAAAATCAAAGGCTGCGAATCTAGCCGTATCAGACTTTATGCTGGCACAATTAATAGATGCCAGCGTCAATGGGGTGAGTGCCGCCATCATGGGTGATTGAGTTAGATAGCCCTAACCCCCTCATTTCTGTTTTTTCTTTACCCCCTCATCCCCGGAAGAGGAGGCTTCTTTCTCTTTAAACCTTTTTTTGGACTCAGACTGGTCCATTTTTAAATCGCCATCTCCGCCTGGCTCTGGTTTGGCCCCATCCCCTGAGGAAATTGCCCCATGTGGACAGGGCCCAGTTCCCCCTGGAGGCTCCCCCACTTCAGGCACCCCATCCTTGACCCCCCCTCCATGGAGGGGGAGGAGATGTCTTCAAGGACAGAGTACCGGTTAGACAGATCAATCAGAGGGGGGGCAGGTAAGCTTCCGCTTGGGACCTGGTCCGTAGCACGGGGACTAGAGGGCTCTGACCTCTTCTTTCTCCCTTTACTGCCCTTCTTTTTTTGGCCGCTCTTCACCCTCCTCATCCACACTTTCACAGTGGGAGGAATCGGAAAGATCGGCCTTGCTGCCCTCTTCTCTAAAGATTCTCCTCATTTCCTCATCCAGCACATTCTCCTCCAGGGCCTCAGCAGTTTCAGAACTAACCTCAGGAGCAGGGTCAGAAGCTACCCCTGCCACATGGGAACTCTCCAGTTCCCTGCTCCTTCTGCGATTAGCCTCCCGCCTCAGCTTGGCGGGACTTTTCCTCTTCACTGACCCTGTTGCACCTTCACCCGCACTCGTGCCCTCCCCAGCTGAAGCAACATTACTGCTCTCTCCAGCCAAGGTGACCGTCGCACGGGCAAAGGCGCTAGGACAACGGCTGAAAGGGTGTCCTAAGACACCACACAGATGACACCGGATCTGCCTACAGGATGCGGCAAGATGACCTACCCCACCACACAGAGCACAGACCTGCACGGTACAGGCTGCGCTAAAGTGAGTGGGGCTGCCGCACCTGTGACAGACCTTGGGCTGCCCCTGGTAGAAAATTTGGATTCTGTCTCTCCCAAGAAAAGCAGCTGATGGGATGTGGGCAACAGTGCTCCCCGAACGCTTCAGTTTGACGGAAAACGTCCAGGCCCCAGACCAGATCCCATGTTCGTCATAGTTCTTTTTTGGCATGTCCGTCACATCACCATATCGGCTGAGCCAGGTCATGATGTCATAGCAAGATAGTGACTCGTTACGTGTCAAAACGGTCACTTTCTTGGTCAAATTCTGACAGGATATCGCCTTTACGGCAAAATCCCGCCAGCCGGGCTCATTTTTCACCACCTCATAGTTCGACCAGAAGAGTTCAAGACCCTCCGGCCGAACAAAGCTGATGTCAAACTCAGAAGTAGCGTAGGGGTGGATCAGGGCAAAGATGTCACTTGCCCTGAATTCCATTTGGAGGAGGAGCTCAACCACCTTACCCCGTGGCGGACACGCATCTTCGCCCCTCCACACTAAACGGACCACATTCCTACGGCCACTTTCCTGCCCGGATGTCGGGAGGGACCAGACCACCTCCCCATTATGTTCTCGGAATGCGCCCAAGCCATGTCTTTCTATCCAAAAAGACAGGTCAACCTCACCCCTCCCCTCTACATGGATTGACCTGTCTCCCCTACGTAGAGCCTCCAGTAGGCGCTGTTGCAAGTGACCACCAGAGCCAGACGGAGATGGGGATCCCCCTGATCCCCCGGCAGTGACGCTGGCATAGCTTCTGGGAGAAGCAGCCACTACCGGGGGGGCAGTCGAACCAGAACCAGATCCAGACCCCAAACCAGCACCCTTATTCTTAACAGAGGTGTCTGCCACCAATCCTCTCTCTGGCATTCCACTACCACCCCTCTCTTGCGCTCCACTACCACCCCTTTCTTGCGCTCCACTACCACCCTTCTCTTGCACTCCACTTACACCCCTCTCTTGCACTCCACTTGCACCCCTCTCTTGCACCCCGCTTGCACCCCTCTCTTGCACTCCACTTGCACCCCTCTCTTGCACTCCACTTGCACCCCTCTCTTGCACCCCGCTTGCACCCCTCTCTTGCACTCCACTTGCACCCCTCTCTTGCACTCCACTTGCACCCCTCTCTTGCACCCCGCTTGCACCCCTCTCTTGCACCCCACAAGTTCCCCCCTCATCCACACTGCTACCACAACTCCTCCCATGCACACTATAACTCACATTCTGCACATTACCATTTTTAGTCACATTTTTTCCCTCACTTTCACTCTTGCCTACACTGTCCCTTGATGTATTAGAGGCCGGGCTGGCTTGGTCTATAGCTCCGTGTACAAGGGTTGCTGGCTTAAGGATCAGCGCTGCACAGCTCCTCCGTTCAGTCTTCTGGGGCACGGACACAGGCTCCGCCCCCTCGCACAGCGCCATAGATTTTGGCGGGAGCTGTCCCACCGGATGCACTCCCGCCCCGCTTACTGCAGCTGACGGGCGCAGAACCTCCCCATTCACAGGGGAGAGTCCCGACGCGCCAGAACTGGTACCAACTGTGTAACCTAGGGGACCGCCCCCTGAACCAACAAGGTCCGGCACCCGGACACTCCCCCCCCTCACAGGGGAGTGCCCCGCAGTGCCAGGACCTATACTGCCAGCTTCAATCGGGGGACCGCCCCCCAAATTGATAAATCTGCCGCTATTTTCTGGTGCCTGGACACCCTCCCCCCTCACAGGAGGGTGCCCTTTTTTTCTATAGCACCCGCGGCCATTTTGGGTGCACTACTGTATCCCCCATGCTGGCCCCCAATCTGCCAGAAACGGGGTCTGGCAGATTGGGGGACCCAGCACCCTGAACCGACTTTTCAGACGACCCAGGCTGCTGGAAGGGAGAAAAGACAAACTTCACTGCCTGTGTCTTCTTCCTCTTCTTGCCCTTCGCTTTTTTCTTCTCCTCTGGGCCCAAATCATCCCCGAAAGAAAATTTTTCTAGACGAGTGGGGGACTCCTGCATTACAATCGCCCGCAGGAGACCCCCATCTGCCAAGCCGCTGCAATCACTACAGTCACTGCCATCATCATCCTCACTGGAGGGAGGTAAGGCCACCTGAGCTGGGTCCTCACTGATGGTAAGTGGGGGGTCTGGGGTAACAGTGGTGGTACAAACAGAACCCGTGTCCATATCCCCCTCACTCACATCCCCCTCCTCACCTCCCTCCATCTCCTCCTCCTCCTCACTCTCATCTTGGTGACAATCTTTTTCTGCACCTCTGGAGACCCCCTTTTTGGGGAACCTCTCTTCATTAAGTATCTTCTCACTGAAGAAGCCGGCTCCAGCCACAATGTCCGCTCTCAGCTGCACAATCTCCTCCACCTCTTTCTTTAGTGTTCTCACCTTTGCAGTGAACGCTGCTCTCTTGCCCTTGGCTGCTGTATCCGCCTGGTAACTTGTGAACTTTATGTCTTCTCTAAGACCTCGTAGCTGTTTCCCAAGCTGCTCATATTGGGCCATCTTTACCTGGATTCTAGATCCGAAAGTCTCCAGGGATTCCCTTGGCTCCTTTACCCCCCATTGCTGGGGTTCTGAGGAGCCTGAGGTAGAAGCCTTCACTCCACTCCTCTGCCTGGATGAGCTTCTTTTCCCAGAGGAACTTTTGCTGGAAGCCTTGCAGCTCCCAGCTGGGGATGGGGGAGGGGGCCCCACATGGCGATGGGCCCTGGTGGATCGTCTCACCCCATCCTGGCTGCTGGCCGTCGCATTTTCCTTTGCACCCCCCGCCGGCCGGGTACGGGGAGTGCAAGATGAAGCCTCCTGGGGCTCCATAGCAGGAAAACCCTCTACCCAGGTATCTGCCACACACCTGGGGAGGGGCGGATGGAAATCACTGCTTCACTGGAAGACTCAGGAGCTCAGCAGAACACAACCTCTCTCCAGAGCTGCACTCACTATTCTGCTGGTGAGGTCACTGTGTACATACATTACATTACTTATCCTGTACTGATCCTGAGTTATATCCTGTAGATCTTTTATTAAAAATTATAAAACATTACAAAAAGAATAAACATCACCATAACAATAATACAAACAACATACACCTGTATAATATATACAATAATGAGTCCATATTAGTCCAAAAATGTCCAACCAAGTATCTTCTGGTCCAGCCTCATTCTCACCAAACACACCGCTATAATAACAACCACTACTAAACACTCTACAATAATAATAATACTTACAGTAATAATAATAACAATAATAATAACAAAAAACTGGTCCGGTTGCATTTCCCCACCCAAAATAATAAATATGTGTCAAACCACCAACAAACACCGCAAACAGAAAAACCGAATATAATTTTTTTTTTTTTGGCCCTGAGCTGGTCCCGCATCCCATGCCCCCAGTACATGATAACAGACGTCCATGAACCAGTCCAGGATTTTACTTATTTATTTTTTTAAATAAAAAGTCCCACACAGAATCCCCCCTCCCCCCATCTACCCACCACCCAACCTAACACTAAACCCCAACACAACACAACCCCTAGAAAAAAAATACAATATATATACATATATACACATATACATAAATGTACAAACAAAACAAATATATACAAAATAATACAAACTATACAAACCAAACAACAATAAGGCTTTTCAATCACACAAACCCCTAAAGCTCAAGTTCAGTGCCTGCAAGCCCTATATCATCATATATCTACAGCACAAAACAAAAAGACTAATGTGCCAGCATCAGCCCACCACCAGGGGGAGACAACAGGCTAAGGCACTTTAAAAGGCAGAGCCCCTCCACAGACGAGAAGCCCTGCCAGCACCCAGCCTCTCGTACTCCAGAGAACGCACCTTCACCAGGTCACCGAGAATGTTCCTAACCACCTCACCCACAGGGAGGATTTTACGCTGCGTCGACACTAAACACCGTGCGTTCCACGTGTAATACCTGACCACTGAGCTGACTAGGAATAAAGTGCACTGGTCCCAGCCTCCAAGGTTTCTGAATGCCCCATAGGCCCATTCCACATAGGAGAGACTGGCCAGCCGAGGCCAACCAATGGAAGCGCCCACCCTGGTGTAAACCTCTGTGTTAAAGGGACAATGAAGCAGAAAATGCTCCATGCTTTCCAGCATGCCTCCACACTCTTCACGGGGACATCCCCAGTCATCAGAGCTCCTGCACTTCAGATTGTCCCTCACACACAGTTTCCCATGGAAGCAGCGCCAAGTCAAGTCCCAAAACTTCAAGAGGATCCTGATAGAATTCAAAAGCTCTAAACCCACCTCCAGATCCCGACTTGGGCAATCCTTGAGCGCCAATGGCCTCTGGAAATGAGAAGACAGGACCCTCTTGTCAAGGAATTTCCTTGACAGAGTCCTAATCTCCCACATCCCCAGACCCCACCGACGAATAACCTTCAGAACCGGGGTAGCGTAAGCCGGGAGATGCCCGTGTGGTGTGCGAAGATCCTTCACTTGCCCTCCTGTCTCCCATTCCTGGAAGAAAGGCCAAAACCATCCCCTACAGGAGGATACCCACGGAGGAGCCCTCTCTGACCAGAGGTTTGCTATATTGGTCTTAAGAAAGGTATTCACTAGGAACACCACAGGGTTGACCATACACAACCCCCCTAGTCTCCTCATACGGTAAGTAACCTCCCTCTTCACTAGGTTCAGTCTATTCCCCCATAACATTTGGAAGAACACACATTAGACCCGGGTCCAAAGAGGTTCTGGCAACATGCATACACTGCCCAGATATATCAGCAAAGGGAGCAGGAAAGTTTTCATCAGGTTAACCCTTTCCCGGAGGGTCAAAGACCAACCCTTCCACTGATCCACCTTCTGAGCGGCGATCTTAAGCCTGCTGTCCCAGTTTTGTTTGGGGTAATCCCCGTGACCAAATTCGATGCCGAGGACTTTTGCGGATTCCTGGGGCTCTGGAAGGGCGTTCCAGAAAATCAGGATCTCCCCCTCCCAGCCAGAGACTCTCACACTTATCCTGATTGATCTTGGACCCGGATACCTCCGAGTAGCGGTCCACCTCTGACATCACCCATCTGCCCTCCTCTTGTGAGGAGACAAACACGGTGACATCAGCTTACGCTACCGCCCTCAGAGCCGAATCCGGCACCACCAGGTCCATTCTCACCCCCGCCAACGGTCCACAATCAATCCTCCTAAGGAAAGGATTGATTGCAAAAACGTACAGCAAAGGGCTCAAAGGACAACCCTGACGGACACCAGACCCAACCTCAAAAGAGCGGCCAATCCAACCATTCACAAGCGGGAAACTCTCTGCCCCTACATACAAGGTCTTAAGCCAATCAACAAACCCCCCTGGCAGGCCATATCTCAGAAGGACAGACCAGAGGTACTATGTAACTATGTAACTATGGTTAACCCGATCAAACGCTTTTGCCTGATCCAAGCACATCAAGTACCCCTTCCAGTGGCCAGCTCTACCCTGCTCCACAGCCTCCCGGACACCGAGCACAGCACTAAATGTACTGCGGCCCGGAACAGAGCAATGCTGAGCCCCCGAAAGGAGCCGGGGTGCAAACTCCCCCAGCCGGTTAAACAGCACTTTTGCCAGAATCTTTCTGTCCGCATTGAGAAGTGCTATGGGACGCCAATTTTCAATGTGGGACGGGTCTTTACCCTTTGACAGGATGATCAGCGCTGACCTCATTGACTTTGGCAGAGTGCCCGAGGATAGACACTCATTGAAAACCGCGGTCAAGAGGGGAACCAAAGTGTCCTTAAAGGTCTTATAGAACTCAGATGTTAAGCCATCCGGACCAGGTGACTTCTTGAGGGCAAGCCCATCAATAGCCATCCTGACTTCCTCTTCCCGGATCATCTCTGTCAAAACGTCAAGAGAGGGGTCTACTCCTGGTTCAGGGACGGTTTCAGCCAAGAAAGCTGATACCTTATCTCGATCTAGATCCTTCCTTCCCAAGAGGTGCGAGTAGAAGGATCTGACGACCTCCAAGATCCCTGATCTGGACCTTTTCAAGGATCCCGTACTATCAATCAGTCCTGAGACTACTTTACTATTCACTGACATCTTGCAGTTTCTGTAAGGGTCGGGCGAGCGGTACTTCCCGTAATCCCTCTCAAAAACCAAAGATGCGTGCCTATCGTACTGGCACTTCATCAGCAAGGACTTCACTCTGGAGATATCATCACGACTACCTCCAGTCGAGACAAGGTTCTCAAGTTTCTTCCTCAGACCATGGTACAAGCGGTACCTGTTTAGGCTTCTGAGGCCCGAGAGCTGGCGGAAGAATCTCGCAACCCTTTCCTTGAAGATCTCCCACCACTCTGACTTACTGCTACAAAGGCCCAGCAATGGTACCTGGCTCTGAAGAAAATCCTCAAAGGACTGTCTTATCTCCGCTTCTTCCAAGAGAGACGAATTCAGCTTCCAATAGCCTCTGCCCATCCGGGGGGTCTCTGTGACATTCAGAGAAAACAAAATTAAACAGTGATCGGAGAACTCCACCTCAACAACAGACACTGCTGAAGAGACGGCTTCCTCCTTTAAATAAAACCTGTCTATCCTAGACCAACAACTACCCCTATGATAGGTGAATCCCGCGTGGCCTGGGGTGTACCGGATGTGGACATCCACCAGGCGAGCCTCACTCGCTATGCTATTAAGGGCGACGCTATCATAAGTCAGCTTGTCTCTGGCACCTCCCCTGTCTTGGGGCCTCGTGACAGCATTAAAGTCCCCTCCAAAGACCACCTGCCGACTTGTAAAAAGATAGGGCTTGATCCTCATAAAGAGACACTTCCGGTCCCACTTAGACTGTGGGCCGTAGATGTTAATAAGGCGAAGTTCTTGTCCCCTCATGAGGACATCTAAGATCAGGCACCTCCCCATTTCTAACTCGATAACCCGTCGGCATTCTACCGCTGCGGTAAAAAGGACCGCCACTCCGCTATACGGCTCGGCCCCAAGAGACCAGTAGGAGGGCCCATTCCTCCACTCTCTTTTAGCCTTGTAGATAGATGACATGTCTGTTAGCCTGGTCTCCTGCAAAAATAAAATATCAGCATTAATATGGGCAAAAAAATCATAGGCAGCAAAACGAGCTGTATCTGACTTAATGCTGGCGACATTAATGGACGCCAGCGTCAACGGAGAGGGTGCCGCCATCGAGGGTGATTGAGTTAAACAGCTTTCTTTTTCCCACTTCCCTTCTCACCCTCCACATCAGAAGAACTCTTCACCCTTTTTAGAGAAATAGAAGTGTCCATCTCACCAGACGTCGTTTTACTTTCCTCGTCTCCGGATTCCAGGCCAGTCCCCTCCCCTGAGGACATAACCTCCCCAGGGGAAGAGGACTCGGCGCCCCCTGGAAGCCCCTCTGCCACCTCCCCCTCATCCACCCCTTCCGAAGAAGAGGAGGAGATGTCCCTGAGGGGTCGGAATCGATTGGAAAGGCCAACCAGAGGGGAGTCAGTTTTGCCTTCCTTTGGCACCTGGACCAGGGTGGGAGAAGATCTTAAATCTCCCTTTTTTCTACTTGTACCCCGCTTTCGTGTCTCCTTCTGCCATCCCCCATCATCCTCCTCCACGCTATCTGAGGAGATGGCACCTTCCTCATTCTGGATCCTCCTGACCTCCTCATTCAGCTCGCCATCCCTCAGGGTCTCAGCAGCAAGGTTGGCCTCTGGGACAGAATGAGAGGTCGTCCCAGTAACCCGGGCTTTCCCCATCACCCTATCCCTTTGGCGTTTATCAAGACGTCTTAGTTGGGCTGGTGTCTTTCTCTTGCTGTTCCTCACTGACCCCTCAGTTCCTCCACCCCTGCTAGTCCCCTCCCCAGCAGATTCCGGCTCGTGATCTTCACCCGCTGGGGACAAGACCGCATTAGCGAAAGAACGAGGGCAATGACTGAATGGGTGACCTAAGTCACCACACAGGTGACACCTAATCTCTGCACAAGATGCGGCAAGATGGCCTACACCCCCACACAAGGCACATTTCTGCACCGTACAGTTTGCACTGAAGTGTGTGGGGTCACCACATCTGTGACAGAGCTTCGGCTGACCCCGGTAGAAAATCTGGATACGATCCCTGCCAAGAAAGGCAGAGGATGGAATATGGGTAACTGTATTTCCTGAACGCTTAAGTTTTACCAAAAACGTCCAGGCTCCTGACCAGATGCCAAACTCGTCCCTGTTCTTCTGCGGGACCCCCATTACCTCGCCATACCGTCCTAACCAGGTGATGATGTCAACACAAGAGAGTGATTCGTTACGGGTCAAAACGGTCACTCTCTTGATTTCGTTTTGACGAGACAATGCCTGTACGGCAAAGTCTCGCCAGCCGGGCTCATTCTTTACCAATTCATAATTCGACCAGAAAAGCTCAAGCCCCTCTGGCCGAACAAAACTGATATCGAATTCAGGAGCACCGTAGGGATGTATCAAGGCAAAGATATCAACTGCCTTGAAGCCCATCTTTAGCAAGAGCTCAACCACTTTGGTCCTTGAAGGACACATATCTTCGCCCTGCCACCGAAGACGGACCACATTCCTACGGTTACTACCTGCCCCGGCTGTTGGGAGGGACCACACAGTATCGCCCCTTCTTTCCTCTCGGAAGGCAGAGAGACCGTGTCTCTCTATCCAGAAGGACAGATCAACTGCTCTACCCTCTACATTAATCGACCTTTCCCCCTTTTTCAGAGCTTCCAGGAGACGTCGCTGCAATAAACCGTCCCTAGAGTCAGGAGACGAGGAAAGTATTCTACTTCCCCCAGCAGTGACATTGGCATAACTCCTATGATCTGTCACCACTGGGGGGGCAACCGGACCAGACCCTACACCTACACCACTGCCAATGACAACATCCCCACCACCCCCAATAACAACATTAGCACTTCCCCCAACAACATTGTTTCCAATAACATCATCTGTAGTCCCATCACCACCCCTAATTTCAGCAACAGCAAAATCACCTTCTCCAATAACATTAACCTCCATCCGCTCCCCAGTCATACACCCCGTACCCCCATTTACCTTCTCATTCACACTGGCTGGACCAGAAACAGATAATCCGGCAAACGATGACGACGATGACATTTTTTCCCCGTTTTGCCTCAGCATCACGGGGCACTAGGGCTGGGACAACCTCCGCTGGCCCTTTAAGGGGCCAGGCAGCATGCTTGCCCGGTCTAGAGGAGACCCCAGCCCTGTTCTTATTAGTGCCCTCCGCATCATCTCCAGTCTTTTCATGGCGCCGCTGATCAATGGGATCAGCGGCACCAATACAAAACAAACGTTTTTCTTCACTTTTGGGAGTGTCTGTTATGCCCTTTACTACCTCCGGCACTGAGTCACCCCCCTCTCCCACAGGGGAGCGAACTACAGCACCGGAGTCTGCCTCTATGCCCACCGCCGGGCCGCCCTCACTGTACGGCCTTTCGGCCGATGCCTTCTCTGCTCCATCCCTGCTACTGCAAACAGGCATGGAGCTCTGCGCCCTTTTAGTATCTGTACTCTCCCCGCACCTTTGCACCGAGTCCACCACAGAACACGGGCTGGGCTGGGTAACGGGGCTTGCACAATGAGCTGACCCTGCGGCCGACTCAGGGTATACAGGGAGGGGGGTGTAGATGTAACTCACCACTTCTTGCTGCTTTGGCTTGGTCTTCTTCTTCTTACCCCCAGGTGCCTCATTTGGGAGCTCATCTCCAAACATCAGGTTCTGAGGACACACTGGGGATTCCAGCATGCGGATCTGGGCCATTAGCGCCCCTCCCTGGTAGCTGCTGTCACTGTCCTCCCCTGAGTCGGCAGGTGATACTGCTGGTTGCTGTGCAGGGGGCCCACTGTACGGGGCCTGCTGCTGTTGCCGCAGGCCACCAGGTGGATCTGGCTGTTGTTCTTCCTCCATCTCCTCCACATCATCCACCTGGCTCTCAGGTTGCAGCCCCATCAACCTTTTATTTTTATCTTCTTCTTTCACCCTGAAGCGCTCCTCATTTTCCAGTTTCTCTTTAAATGGACCACTCTTCTCCAATAATTCGGCTCTCCTCCAAAACTTGTATTTCAGACATTAGTGTCTTTATCTGCCCCTGGATCTCTGTCTTTTTTCTTTTTGGAGTAATCTTGACCTTGGCACGGGCACACCGCTGTTCCTCTCGGAGCCTCCTGATGGCCTTACAGGCGTCTTCATACTCACGGAGGTGACTTTTTACCCGGGAGGTATAGGTGGAAATAGACTCCCGGGTCCTCAGCACTCCCCAGCCTTCCTCACTGAGGTCGGCTTCACCTCCGTGAGCACTCTGCCTTCTTCCGGACGAACCCAGCTTTCCGCTGGCTGCACCCAGCTTTTCCGAGGAGGATCCAGCCTTGCAGCTTCTCACCTCTGTGGGGGGAGTTGGAGCAGCATTGCTGCGACTCCTAGTAGAACGCCTCACCCCCAAATCCTCCGATGTACAGGCCGCTTGCTGGCTTCTACTGCTCCCCTGCGGCCTAGTCCGAGGAGCAGAAGCCTGGGCCTCGCCTCCCTCACTCATGCCTGGAAACCCACTCCCTCCCTGGGGAGGAGGAAGCAGGTCCCAGGTGGAACAGATGGAAATTCCCTGGAGCTCAGGAGACACAGCAGACACACAGCACAGCTGAAGCACGACCACACCCGCAACTAATTGGTCAGCACTCCAGAGCTGTACTCACTATTCTGCTGGTGAGGTCACTGTGTACATACATTACATTACTTATCCTGTACTGATCCTGAGTTATATCCTGTAGATCTTTTATTAAAATTTCAAACATAACAATAAAAAAATTACAAAACATAAACATATCATATCCGACAGAACATAATCAATATAACGATCATAAAACCATCACCATAGCATAAAATACAACACCGGTCCACCCCACACTCATCCCTGCACACAAACAAATATATACAATATTTACAAAAGACAGATTCCTATAATACCCATAATACCCATACCATACTAATAAACTATATACACTAATACTAAATGTGAATTTCCTGGCCCAGTTGCAATACCAAAAACCCAATACCAGTAATATACCAAAAAGAATAACAACAACAACAATAATAATATATACAAAATAATAAAAACCAACACAAACAAAATAACACCACATTTTTTTTTTTATTTTTTTTTTTGGGCCCTGAGCTGGTCCCGCATCCCATGCCCCCAGTACATGTTACCAGACGTCCATGAACCAGTCCAGGATTTTCTGTATATATAAAAGTCCCATACAATCCCCCTCCCCCCTTTTTAACCCACCACCCAACCTAAACTAAACCCAAACCCCAGGTGGCATCACACAATATATACAATATATACATTACATAAAATATACACAGACTAACAATATATACAATACATAAGTATACAAATAGACTATAACAATAAATACAATAACAAATACATATAACAATATAAGCCAAACAACAAACCCCTAAAGCTCAAGTTCAGCGCCTGCAAGCCCTATATTACCATAAACCAACTGCTCAAAACAAAAAGACTAATGTGCCAGCATCAGCCCACCACCAGGGGGAGACAACAGGCTAAGGCACTTTAAAGGCAGAGCCCCTCCATAGACGAGAGGCCCTGCCAGCACCCAGCCTCTCGTACTCCAGAGAACGCACCTTCACCAGGTCACTGAGAATGTTCCTAACCACCACATCCACAGGGAGGATTTTACGCTGCGTCGACACTAAACACCGTGCGTTCCACGTGTAATACCTGACCACTGAGCTGACTAGGAATAAAGTGCACCGGTCCCAGCCTCCAAGGTTTCTGAATGCCCCATAGGCCCATTCCGCATAGGAGAGACTGGCCAGCCGAGGCCAACCAATGGAAGCACCCACCCTGGTGTAAACCTCTGTGTTAAAGGGACAATGAAGCAGAAAATGCTCCATGCTTTCCAGCATGCTTCCACACTCTTCACGGGGACATCCCCGGTCATCAGAGCTCCTGCACTTCAGATTGTCCCTCACACACAGTTTCCCATGGAAGCAGCGCCAAGTCAAGTCCCAAAACTTCAAGGGGATCCTGATAGAATTCAAAAGCTCTAAACCCACCTCCAGATCCCGACTTGGGCAGTCCTTGAGCGCCAATGGCCTCTGGAAATGAGAAGACAGGACCCTCTTGTCAAGGAATTTCCTCGACAGAGTCCTAATCTCCCCCATCCCCAGACCCCACCGACGAATAACCTTCAGAACCGGGGTAGCGTAAGCCGGGAGATGCCCGTGTGGTGTGCGAAGATCCTTCACTTGCCCTCCTGTCTCCCATTCCTGGAAGAAAGGCCGAAACCATCCCCTACAGGAGGATACCCACGGAGGAGCCCTCTCTGACCAGAGGTTTGCTATATTGGTCTTAAGAAAGGTATTCACTAGGAACACCACAGGGTTGACCATACACAACCCCCCTAGTCTCCTTGTACGGTAAGTAACCTCCCTCTTCACTAGGTTCAGTCTATTCCCCCATAACATCTGGAAGAACACACTGTAGACCCGGGTCCAGAGAGGTTCTGGCAACATACATACACTGCCCAGATATATCAACAAAGGGAGCAGGAATGTTTTGATCAGGTTAACCCTTTCCCGGAGGGTCAAAGACCAACCCTTCCACTGATCCACCTTCTGAGCGGCGATCTTAAGCCTGCTGTCCCAGTTTTGTTTGGGGTAATCCCCTTGGCCAAATTCAATGCCGAGAACTTTTGCAGATTCCTGGGGCTCTGGAAGGGCGTCCGGGAGATCAAAACTAGGATCTCCCCCTCCCAGCCAGAGACTCTCACACTTATCCTGGTTGATCTTGGACCCGGATGCCTCCGAGTAGCGGTCCACCTCTGACATCACCCATCTGACCTCCTCTTGTGAGGAGACAAACACAGTGACATCATCAGCATATGCTACCGCCCTCAGAGCCGAATCCGGCACCGCCAGGTCCATTCTCACCCCCGCCAACGGTCCACAATCAATCCTCCTAAGGAAAGGATCAATTGCAAACACGTACAGCAAAGGGCTTAAAGGACAACCCTGACGGACACCAGACCCAACCTCAAAGGAGCGACCAATCCAACCATTCACAAGCGGGAAACTCTCTGCCCCTGCATACAAGGTCTTAAGCCAATCAACAAACCCCCCCGGCAGGCCATATCTCAGAAGAACAGACCAGAGGTACTCATGGTTAACCCGATCAAACGCTTTTGCCTGATCCAAGGACAGCAAGTACCCCTTCCAGTGGCCAGCCCTACCCTGCTCCACAGCCTCCCGGACACCGAGCACAGCACTAAATGTACTGCGGCCCGGAACAGAGCAATGCTGAGCCCCCGAATGGAGCCGGGGTGCAAACTCCACCAGCCGGTTAAACAGCACTTTTGCCAGAATCTTTCTGTCCGCATTGAGAAGAGCTATGGGACGCCAATTCTCAATGTGGGACGGGTCTTTACCCTTTGACAGGATGATCAGCGCTGACCTCCTCATTGACTTTGGCAGAGTGCCCGAGGATAGACACTCATTAAAAACCGCAGTCAAGAGGGGAACCAAAGTGTCCTTAAAGGTCTTATAGAACTCAGATGTTAAGCCATCCGGACCGGGTGACTTCTTGAGGGCAAGCCCATCAATAGCCATCCTGACTTCCTCTTCCCGGATCATCTCTGTCAAAACGTCAAGAGAGGGGTCTACTCCTGGTTCAGGGACGGTTTCAGCCAAGAAAGCTGATACCTTATCTCGATCTAGATCCTTCCTTCCCAAGAGGTGCGAGTAGAAGGATCTGATGACCTCCAGGATCCCTGATCTGGACCTTTTCAAGGATCCCGTACTATCAATCAGTCCTGAGACTACTTTACTATTCACTGACATCTTGCAGTTTCTGTAAGGGTCGGGCGAGCGGTACTTCCCGTAATCCCTCTCAAAAACCAAAGATGCGTACCTATCGTACTGGCACTTCATCAGCAAGGACTTCACTCTGGAGATATCATCACGACTACCTCCAGTCGAGACAAGGTTCTCAAGTTTCTTCCTCAGGCCCTGGTACAAACGGTACCTGTTTAGGCTTCTGAGGCCCGAGAGCTGGCGGAAGAATCTCGCAACCCTTTCCTTGAAGATCTCCCACCACTCTGACTTACTGCTACAAAGGCCCAGCAATGGTACCTGGCTCTGAAAAAAATCCTCAAAGGACTGTCTTATCTCCGCTTCTTCCAAGAGAGACGAATTCAGCTTCCAATAGCCTCTGCCCATCCGGGGGGTCTCTGTGACATTCAGAGAAAACAAAATTAAACAGTGATCGGAGAACTCCACCTCAACAACAGACACTGCTGAAGAGACGGCTTCCTCCTTTAAATAAAACCTGTCTATCCTAGACCTACAACTACCCCTATGATAGGTGAATCCCGCGTGGCCTGGGGTGTGCCGGATGTGGACATCCACCAGGCGAGCCTCACTCGCTATGCTATTAAGGGCGACGCTATCATAAGTCAGCTTGTCTCTGGCACCTCCCCTGTCTTGGGGCCTCGTGACAGCATTAAAGTCCCCTCCAAAGACCACCTGCCGACTTGTAAAAAGATAGGGCTTGATCCTCATAAAGAGGCACTTCCGGTCCCACTTAGACTGTGGGCCGTAGATGTTAATAAGGCAAAGATCTTGTCCCTTCATGAGGACATCTAAGATCAGGCACCTCCCCATTTCTAACTCGATAACCCGTCGGCATTCTACCGCTGCGGTAAAAAGGACCGCCACTCCGCTATACGGCTCGGCCCCAAGAGACCAGTAGGAGGGCCCATTCCTCCACTCTCTTTTAGCCTTGTAGATAGATGACATGTCTGTTAGCCTGGTCTCCTGCAAAAATAAAATATCAGCATTAATATGGGCAAAAAAATCATAGGCAGCAAATCGAGCCGTATCTGACTTAATGCTGGCGACATTAATGGACGCCAGCGTCAACGGAGAGGGTGCCGCCATCAAGGGTGATTGAGTTAAACAGCTTTCTTTTTCCCACTCCCCTTCTCACCCTCCACATCAGAAGAACTCTTCACCCTCTTTAGAGAAATTGAAGTGTCCATCTCACCAGACGTCGTTTTACTTTCCTCGTCTCCGGATTCAAGGCCAGTCCCTTCCCCCGAGGACATAACCTCCCCAGGGGAAGAGGACTCGGCGCCCCCTGGAAGCCCCTCTGCCACCTCCCCCTCATCCTCCCCCTCCGAAGAAGAGGAGGAGACGTCCCTGAGGGGTCGGAATCGATTGGAAAGGCCAACCAGAGGGGAGTCAGTTTTGCCTTCCTGTGGCACCTGGACCAGGGTGGGAGAAGATCTCAAATCTCCCTTTTTTTTTTTACTTGTACCCCGCTTTGGTGTCTCCTTCTGCCATCCCACATCATCCTCCTCCACGCTATCTGAGGAGATGGCACCTTCCTCATTCTGGATCCTCCTGACCTCCTCATTCAGCTCGCCATCCCTCGGGGTCTCAGCAGCAAGGTTGGCCTCTGGGACAGAATGAGAGGTCGTCCCAGTAACCCGGGCTTTCCCCATCACCCTATCCCTTTGGCGTTTATCAAGACGTCTTAGTTGGGCTGGTGTCTTTTTCTTGCTGTTCCTCACTGACCCCTCAGTTCCTCCACCCCTGCTAGTCCCCTCCCCAGCAGATTCCGGCTCGTGATCTTCACCCGCTGGGGACAAGACTGCATTAGCGAAAGAACGAGGACAACGACTGAATGGGTGACCTAAGTCACCACACAGGTGACACCTAATCTCTGCACAAGATGCGGCAAGATGGCCTACACCCCCACACAAGGCACATTTCTGCACCGTACAGTTTGCACTGAAGTGTGTGGGGTCACCACATCTGTGACAGAGCTTCGGCTGACCCCGGTAGAAAATCTGGATACGATCCCTACCGAGAAAGGCAGAGGATGGAATATGGGTAACTGTATTTCCTGAACGTTTAAGTTTTACCAAAAACGTCCAGGCTCCTGACCAGATGCCAAACTCGTCCCTGTTCTTCTGCGGGACCCCCATTACCTCGCCATACCGTCCTAACCAGGTGATGATGTCAACACAAGAGAGTGATTCGTTACGGGTCAAAACGGTCACTCTCTTGATTTCGTTTTGGCGAGACAATGCCTGTATGGCAAAGTCTCGCCAGCCGGGCTCATTCTTTACCAATTCATAATTCGACCAGAAAAGCTCAAGCCCCTCTGGCCGAACAAAACTGATATCGAATTCAGGAGTACCGTAGGGATGTATCAAGGCGAAGATATCAACTGCCTTGAAGCCCATCTTTAGCAAGAGCTCAACCACTTTCGTCCTTGAAGGACACATATCTTCGCCCTGCCACCGAAGACGGACTACATTCCTACGGTTACTACCTGCCCCGGCTGTTGGGAGGGACCACACAGTATCGCCCCCTCTTTCCTCTCAGAAGGCAGAGAGACCGTGTCTCTCTATCCAGAAGGACAGATCAACTGCTCTACCCTCTACATTAATCGACCTTTCCCCCTTTTTCAGAGCTTCCAGGAGACGTCGCTGCAATAAACCGTCCCTAGAGTCAGGAGACGAGGAAAGTATTCTACTTCCCTCAGCAGTGACATTGGCATAACTCCTATGGTCTGTCACCACTGGGGGGGCAACCGGACCAGACCCTGCACCTACACCACTGCCGATGACAACATCCCCACCACCCCCAATGACAACATTAGCACCAACTCCAATAACATGGTCACCACCTCCCCCAAAAACACCTTCCCCAGTAACATCAATCTCCATCCTCTCCCCAGTCATACATCCCCCAACCCCATTTACCCCATCACTCACACTGGCTGGACCAGCAACAGGTAAACCGGCAAATGATGATGATGATGGTGATGTTGATGAAGATACATTTTCAGTCCGTTGTGCCTCGGCATCACGGGGCACTAGAGCTGGGACAACCTCCGCTGGCCCTTTAAGGGACCGGGCAGCATGCTTACCCAGTCTAGAGGAGGCCCCAGCCCTGTTCTTATTAGTGCCCTCCGCCTCATCAGCAATTTCTGCAGTCTTATCAGGGCGCCGCTGATCAATGGGATCAGCGGCGCCAATACAAAATAAGATTTGTTCTTTTCTTTTGGGAGCATCTGCTACATCTGTAGTCACCGCGACTACCTCCGGCACTGAGTCACCCCCCCCTCCCACAGGGGAGCGAACTACAGCACCGGAGTCTGCCTCTCTGCCCACCGCTGGGCCGCCCTCACTGTCCGGCCTTGCAGCCAGTGCCTTCTCTGCTCCATCCCTGCTACTGCAAACAGGCATGGAGCTCTGCGCCCTTTTAGTATCTGTACTCTCCCCGCTCCTTTGCACCGAGTCCACCACAGAACACGGGCTGGGCTGGGTAATGGGGCTTGCACAATGAGCTGACCCTGCGGCCGACTCAGGGTTTACAGGGAGGGGGGTGTAGATGTAACTCACCACTTCTTGCTGCTTTGGCTTGGTCTTCTTCCTCTTACCCCCAGGTGCCTCATCTGGCAGCTCATCTCCGAACACCAGATTCTGAGGACACACTGGGGATTCCAGCATACGTATCTGGGCCATTAGCGCCCCTCCCTGGTAGCTGCTGTCACTGTCTTCCCCTGAGTCGGCAGGTGATACTGCTGGCTGCTGTGCAGGGGGCCCACTGTACGGGGCCTGCTGCTGTTGCCGCAGGCCACCAGGTGGATCTGGCTGTTGTTCTTCCTCCATCTCCTCCACATCATCCACCTGGCTCTCAGGTTGCAGCCCCATCAACCTTCTCTGTTTCTTTTCATCCATTTCTCTGAAACGCTCTTGATTTTTCAGTTTTTCTTTAAATGGACCACTCATCTCCAGCAATTCCTCCTTTCTTTCCTCCAAAGCATTTATTTCAGCCATGAGACCTTTTATCTGTGCCTGGACTTCAGGCTTCTTCTTCTTTGGGGTAACCTCCAGCCTAGAACGGACATGGCGAAGTTCCTCCTGAAGCCTCCTCACAGCTTTGCTGGCGTCTTCATACTCACGGAGGTGACTTACGACCCGGGTAGTATAGGTGGAAATAGACTCCCGGGTCCTCAGCATTCCCCAGCCTTCCTCACTGAGGTCGGCTTCACCTCCGTGAGTACTCTGCCTTCCTCCAGATGACCTTGGCTTTCTGCTGGCAGCACCCAGCTTTCCCAAATTGGGATCCTCGTTTCCAGAAACCTTTCGGCCTCTTGCCTCTGTGGGGGGTGTTGGAGTGACATTGCTGCGACTCCGGGTGGATCGCCTAACCCCCAGATCTTCTGATGTACAGGCCGCTTGCTGGCCTCTCCTGCCTCCCTGCGGCCTACTCCGGGAGGCAGAAGCCTGGGCCTCGCCTCCCTCACTCATCCCTGGAAACCCACTCCCTCCCTGGGGAGGAGAAAGCAGGTCCCAGGTGGAACAGGTGGTAATTCCCTGGAGCTCAGGAGGCACAGCAGACACCACCACACAGCTGAACTGAAGCAGAACCACACCCACAACTGATTGGCTCCCACTCCAGAGCTGTACTCACTATTCTGCTGGTGAGGTCACTGTGTACATACATTACATTACTTATCCTGTACTGATCCTGAGTTATATCCTGTATTATACCCCAGAGCTGTACTCACTATTCTGCTGGTGAGGTCACTGTGTACATACATTACATTATATATTTCCTGGGGCCGGATTCGGATTCTTTCCTGTGATCAGTATGATGGTGAAATAATAGAGGTGACATCTGCTCGGTCGGTGACCACAGTGATTTCTATGGGGGGAGTGTCGGCTGTTGATGTGCAGATGTGCTGATCACTGCCCCAAGCAAAGAAAACAAAAGCTTTTCAAAAAGCAATGAAATCTGATAGAGCCCCTGCCGCTGAGGTGCCTGGGGGTATATGGGGGGTGGGGTGCCTGCATCTTATCTCTGACTAATACACAGCAAAAACAACAACAACCCTCATCCCCCAACACACCACAATATAACAACCCTTATCCCCCAACACACCACAATATAACAACCCTCATCCACCAACACACCACAATATAACAACCCTCATCCCCCAACACACCACAATATAACAACCCTCATCCACCAACACACGACAATATAACAACCCTCATCCCCCAACACACCACAATATAACAACCCTCATCCCCCAACACACCACAATATAACAACCCTCATCCCCCAACACACCACAATATAACAACCCTCATCCCCCAACACACCACAATATAACAACCCTTATCCCCCAACACACCACAATATAACAACCCTCATCCACCAACACACGACAATATAACAACCCTCATCCCCCAACACACCACAATATAACAACCCTCATCCCCCAACACACCACAATATAACAACCCTCATCCCCCAACACACCACAATATAACAACCCTCATCCACCAACACACCACAATATAACAACCCTCATCCACCAACACACCACAATATAACAACCCTCATCCACCAACACACGACAATATAACAACCCTCATCCCCCAACACACCACAATATAACAACCCTCATCCCCCAACACACCACAATATAACAACCCTCATCCACCAACACCGTCTCACAGTTCTCATCGCACATTAGAGATACTGACATGCTCTGAACATGTTCTAACTCATCCCAGAGGTGTCTTTAGGGTTCGGATCTTGGGAATGTGAAGGCCATAAGAAAACCTCCCTGTCATGTTCCTGGAGCCAATCAATGATTATAAGACCCTTGTGGATGATGTTTTGTCCTGAGCGTCTCCTTCAGCCACAGAGGAAACAACTGCAATGGAAAGATTAACTTTACCACAATACTTCGAGGAGCCGGGGAGCACCAACCAAAACATCCTCTGCACCATCACACCTCCCCAACCTGAACTATTTACACCTGGTAGGAAGGGATCATGCTGCTTGTGCCAAATCCTGTCCCTGTCAGCATGGTGCCAAAGAGATCTGAATCTGACCAGGCCATGTTTCTCTATAGATCTGGATCCATCTGACCAGGACATGTTTCTCTATAGAGATCTGGATCCATCTGACCAGGACATGTTTCTCTATAGAGATCTGGATCCATCTGACCAGGACATGTTTCTCCACAGAGATCTGGATCCATCTGACCAGGACATGTTTCTCTATTGATCTGGATCCATCTGACCAGGTCATGTTTCTCTATTGATCTGGATCCATCTGACCAGGCCATGTTTCTCTATAGAGATCTGGATCCATCTGACCAGGACATGTTTCTCTATTGATCTGGATCCATCTGACCAGGCCATGTTTCTCTATAGAGATCTGGATCCATCTGACCAGGCCATGTTTCTCTATAGAGATCTGGATCCATCTGACCAGGCCATGTTTCTCCACAGAGATCTGGATCCATCTGACCAGGCCATGTTTCTCCACAGAGATCTGGATCCATCTCACCAGGCCATGTTTCTCTATAGAGATCTGGATCCATCTCACCAGGCCATGTTTCTCTATAGAGATCTGGATCCATCTGACCAGAACATGTTTCTCTATAGAGATCTGGATCCATCTGACCAGGCCATGTTTCTCTATAGAGATCTGGATCCATCTGACCAGGCCATGTTTCTCTATAGAGATCTGGATCCATCTCACCAGGCCATGTTTCTCTATAGAGATCCGGATCCATCTGACCAGGTCATGTTTCTCTATAGAGATCTGGATCCATCTGACCAGGACATGTTTCTCTATAGAGATCTGGATCCATCTGACCAGGCCATGTTTCTCTATAGAGATCTGGATCCATCTGACCAGGCCATGTTTCTCTATATAGATCTGGATCTATCTGACCAGGACATGTTTCTCTATAGAGATCCGGATCCATCTGACCAGGTCATGTTTCTCTATAGACATCTGGATCCATCTGACCAGGACATGTTTCTCTATAGGGATCTGGACCCATCTGACCAGGCCATGTTTCTCTATAGAGATCTGGATCCATCTGACCAGGACATGTTTCTCTATAGGGATCTGGACCCATCTGACCAGGCCATGTTTCTCTATAGAGATCTGGATCCATCTGACCAGGTCATGTTTCTCTCTAGAGATCTGGATCCATCTGACCAGGCCATGTTTCTCTATAGAGATCTGGATCCATCTGACCAGGCCATGTTTCTCTATAGAGATCTGGATCCATCTGACCAGGTCATGTTTCTCTATAGAGATCTGGATCCATCTGACCAGGCCATGTTTCTCTATAGAGATCTGGATCCATCTGACCAGGCCATGTTTCTCTATAGAGATCTGGATCCATCTGACCAGAACATGTTTCTCTATAGAGATCTGGATCCATCTGACTAGGACATGTTTCTCTATAGAGATTTGGATCCATCTGACCAGGCCATGTTTCTCTATAGAGATCTGGATCCATCTGACCAGGTCATGTTTCTCTATAGAGATCTGGATCCATCTGACCAGGTCATGTTTCTCTATAGAGATCTGGATCCATCTGACCAGGTCATGTTTCTCTATAGAGATCTGGATCCATCTGACCAGGCCATGTTTCTCTATTGATCTGGATCCATCTGACCAGGCCATGTTTCTCTATAGAGATCTGGATCCATCTGACCAGGCCATGTTTCTCTATAGAGATCTGGATCCATCTGACCAGACCATGTTTCTCTATGGAGATCTGGATCCATCTGACCAGGCCATGTTTCTCTATGGAGATCTGGATCCATCTGACCAGGCCATGTTTCTCTATAGAGATCTGGATCCATCTGACCAGGCCATGTTTCTCTATGGAGATCTGGATCCATCTGACCAGGCCATGTTTCTCTATAGAGATCTGGATCCATCTGACCAGGCCATGTTTCTCTATAGAGATCTGGATCCCTCTGACCAGGACATGTTTCTCTATAGAGATCTGGATCCATCTGATCAGGACATGTTTCTCTATAGTGATCTGGATCCCTCTGACCAGGACATGTTTCTCTATAGATCTGGATCCATCTGACCAGGACATGTTTCTCTATAGAGATCTGGATCCATCTGACCAGGACATGTTTCTTTATAGAGATCTGGATCCATCTGACCAGGTCATGTTTCTCTATAGAGATCTGGATCCATCTGACCAGGACATGTTTCTCTATAGAGATCTGGATCCATCTGACCAGGTCATGTTTCTCTATAGAGATCTGGATCCATCTGACCAGGCCATGTATCTCTATAGAGATCTGGATCCATCTGACCAGGTCATGTTTCTCTATAGAGATCTGGATCCATCTGACCAGGTCATGTTTCTCTATAGAGATCTGGATCCATCTGACCAGGTCATGTTTCTCTATAGAGATCTGGATCCATCTGACCAGGCCATGTTTCTCTATAGAGATCTGGATCCATCTGACCAGGCCATGTTTCTCTATAGAGATCTGGATCCATCTGACCAGGACATGTTTCTCTATAGAGATCTGGATCCATCTGACCAGACCATGTTTCTCTATAGTGATCTGGATCCATCTGACCAGGCCATGTTTCTCTATAGAGATCTGGATCCATCTGACCAGGACATGTTTCTCTATAGATCTGGATCCATCTGACCAGGCCATGTTTCTCTATAGAGATCTGGATCCATCTGACCAGGACATGTTTCTCTATAGAGATCTGGATCCATCTGACCAGGTCATGTTTCTCTATAGAGATCTGGATCCATCTGACCAGGTCATGTTTCTCTATAGATCTGGATCCCTCTGATCATGTTTCTTGTTAGTGGCAGAACATTAGGTTTTGTCCTCTGGAGTTTTGTCTTTTCGTTACACACTTCGGTCCTGACGTTGGTTGATGTTCATGTAATGAGGATCTTCGCGCTGTGATCACTGGATATTCTGCTTCGTGGGTCTAATGCCCATACAGGAAAGGGACAATGGTGATAAGGAAGAGGACTCTATTACGGGGCATAAACATCACGTCCCACACAGTCCAGCACCGGGGGCACTAAACCTGGCAGATGGGAGCGTGGGCAGCATTATGACTCCGGACCTCCTCCCGATCCCGCTGTCCTCCCGATCCCGCAGAGTCGTCTTCTCGGGAGTCCGGCCTCAGCCCGGGATTACAGCAGCACCGGACGGTTATATCTCTACATCCCTGTTATGTCCCCGTACGACCAAGAGTCTGAGACCGGAACCCACAGCGATCAGGGGTCTCTGCTGATCAGATTTGGGCTTTTTTAATAACTATCCTGTAATTCCAACTACATCCAGGAGGGGGCAGCTTAAAGTTCTTGCCTCATTTTATTCTATTTGAGCCGTTCTGTTCCTATCCACTCGCTGCTGAAATGTGGACAATAGAGCAGTGGTCTCCAAACTGTGGACCTCCAGCTGTTGCAGAACTACAACTCCCAGCATGTCGGGACAACCAACTGTATAAAGTGATCTTTACTCTCTAGTTGTAGTCTTTGGTATTCAGGGCCTGCTGGGAGTTGTAGTCAAGTAACAGCTGGAGAGAGAGAGAACAATTACAAATGACAACTCTCATCCTGCACTGAAGGTTAAAGGTCACCTGGAGAAAACAGCTGTAACCCTAATGGTGACTGTGGAGCGTCCAAAGATCTGACCGGAGGCCGAAAGGGATCAGCGCAGGATCAGAGGATGATCACTAAGATTGTGTTCAATATAGAGAATCCCTTTAATTCTTTCTTTATCAGCCTTTCTGAAAAGGAATTAATCTGATCCACATCTCACCCGCATTTAGTGTGAACTGCACAAAACTCACAATACTGCACAACACAATACTCACAATACTGCACAACACAATACTGCACAACACAATACTGCACAACACAATACTGCACAACACAATACTGCACAACACAATACTCACAATACTGCACAACACAATACTCACAATACTGCACAACACAATACTGCACAACACAATACTGCACAACACAACACAATACTCACAATACTGCACAACACAATACTGCACAACACAATACTGCACAACACAACACAATACTCACAATACTGCACAACACAACACAATACTCACAATACTGCACAACACAATACTGCACAACACAATACTGCACAACACAATACTGCACAACACAATACTCACAATACTGCACAACACAATACAATACTGCACAACACAATACTGCACAACACAATACTGCACAACACAATACTCACAATACTGCACAACACAATACTGCACAACACAATACTGCACAACACAATACTGCACAACACAATACTCACAATACTGCACAACACAACACAATACTCACAATACTGCACAACACAATACTGCACAACACAATACTGCACAACACAATACTGCACAACACAATACTGCACAACACAATACTCACAATACTGCACAACACAATACTCACAATACTGCACAACACAATACTGCACAACACAATACTCACAATACTGCACAACACAACACAATACTCACAATACTGCACAACACAATACTGCACAACACAATACTCACAACACAATACTGCACAACACAATACTGCACAACACAATACTGCACAACACAATACTCACAATACTGCACAACACAATACTCACAATACTGCACAACACAATACTCACAATACTGCACAACACAATACTCACAATACTGCACAACACAACACAATACAATACTCACAATACTGCACAACACAACACAATACTGCACAACACAATACTCACAATACTGCACAACACAATACTCACAATACTGCACAACACAACACTCACAATACTGCACAACACAACACAATACTGCACAACACTCACAATACTGCACAACACAACACAATACTGCACAACACAATACTCACAATACTGCACAACACAATACTCACAATACTGCACAACACAATACTCACAATACTGCACAACACAATACTCACAATACTGCACAACACAATACTCACAATACTGCACAACACAATACTCACAATACTGCACAACACAATACTCACAATACTGCACAACACAATACTCACAATACTGCACAACACAATACTGCACAACACAATACTCACAATACTGCACAACACAATACTGCACAACACAATACTGCACAACACAATACTGCACAACACAATACTGCACAACACAATACTCACAATACTGCACAACACAATACTCACAATACTGCACAACACCATACTGCACAACACCATACTGCACAACACCATACTGCACAACACAATACAATACTCACAATACTGCACAACACAATACTCACAATACAATACTGCACAACACAATACAATACAATACTGCACAACACAATACTGAATAATACTGCACAATACTGTACAACACTGCACAATACTGTACAACACTGTACAACACAACACAACACTATACAATACTGTACAACACAACACTGTACAATACAATACTGTACAACACAACACAACACAGCACTGTACAACACAACACAACACAACACTGTACAGCACAACACTGTACAATACAATACTGCAGAACTCACAATAGAGATGAGCGAACTTACAGTAAATTTGATTTGTCACAAACTTCTCGGCTCGGCAGTTGATGACTTATCCTGCGTACATTAGTTCAGCCTTCAGGTGTTCCGGTGGCTGGAAAAGGTGGATACATTCCTAGGAAAGAGTCTCCTAGGACTGTATCCACCTTTTCCAGCCACCGGAACACCTGAAAGCTGAACTAATGTACGCAGGATAAGTCATCAACTGCCGAGCCGAGAAGTTCGTGACGAATCGAATTTACTGTAAGTTCACTCATCTCTACCGCACAACACTGCACACACTATACTCACAATACCTAGCCGCACATCCACCATTTGTATTTTTGTTTTTACTTGGTCTGCACTCTGCCCCTCCCCCTCAGCCCTATATAAATTAGCAGGAAGCTGCACGGGGCCCGATTCTTCCTGTCAGTCTCTGACTGGGAGCGCATGGTAAGTGGCTTTTGCACCTTGTTCACACTGGTGCGGTGCTGTGTGGCGTCCATTGCTGCCGTGTCTATGGGGAGGTGCGGCCCTGGGACTGGTTTGAGTGGCATTGGGGCTGCTCTGCCAGTTGGGCCATTCCCCCTGTGGGCACTGGTGTTGGGCGGTGGTGGTCGCCGCTCAGTGCTGCGCCATTTTATGCTAGGGACGTTAGGGACCCGTTACTTACAGGTGGCCGTGACGTGGCGAGTGGGCAGCACCTCCTGATCATAAAGTACAATAACCACCTGTTAGTTTTATAAATGATGCTGAGAAGCCTTAGATCATGTTGTGGATGTGCGACCAGCTCTGTGTTCTCTATGTGAATTCACAATACTCAAAGAACTGCACTCACAATACTCATAATACTGCACAATACTGCACAGACAATACTCACAATACTGCACACACAATACTGCACAGGCAATACTGCAAAATACTCAATACTGCAAAATACTGCACACACAATACTGCACAGGCAATACTGCAAAATACTGCACACACAATACAATACTGCACACACAATACTTCACCATACTGTACACACACACACAATACTTCACCATACTGTACACACACCATACTGTACACACAATACTTCACCATACTGTACACACAATACTTCACCATACTGTACACACAATACTTCACCATACTGTACACACAATACTTCACCATACTGTACACACACAATACTTCACCATACTGTACACACACAATACTTCATACTGTACACACAATACTGTACACACACAATACTGTACACACACAATACTGTACACACACAATACTGTACACACACAATACTGTACACACACAATACTTCATACTGTACACACACAATACTGTACACACACAATACTGTACACACAATACTTCACCATACTGTACACACAATACTTCACCATACTGTACACACACAATACTGTACACACACAATACTGTACACAGGACAGGAAATTCCAAGCTCACTAAGGACACAACCAATCAGTCCCATAAACACGGTTCTCGGATAAGGAAGAGGCTTATTCCAGGCCCAATAAAGGCGTCTTCTGGTACAATAAAGCGGTGATTACGGGACCGTCCTTCGTGGAGACATCAGGTCCCAACACCACAATGAAGGGGTCGTCTATGGGGGAGGAGACAGACCCGCTCTACATTCATGGTCTCATCCCTTAGGCGTCTGTTCACACACAATTGGTATCAACATAATCCACAAGGGAAGCGTCTGCGGCGGATTACCCAGAATTCTCTCCTCACCATTTCCCTCCCACAGACTCATCCAGATCTAAATAGAAAGGATAAAGTAGGGAGGATATTTACTGATACAGAGCTCCAAAGCCCCAGCTCCGATACGGTAAACGATGGGAGGGGCTCCTGGGGCCTGATCCATAATGATTGTAAATCTGCTCTACAGAAATACGACGGCGCCAAAATATATTCATCTTATCACAGAATTATCAGAGGAGGTGGGGCTACCTGTGGATCTCTTGGTTGGCGTGAAAAGAGTCTCATCCTCTGGAGGACCCGCCATTCTCTGGAGGACCCATCATCCTCTGGAGGACCCGCCATTCTCTGGAGGACCCACCATTCTATGGAGAAGCCACCATTCTATGGAGGACCCATCATTCTCTGGAGGACCCACCATTCTATGGAGAAGCCACCATTCTCTGGAGGACCCACCATCGTCTGGAGGACCCACCATTCTCTGGAGGACCCACCATTCTCTGGAGGACCCACCATTCTCTGGAGGACCCACCATCCTCTGGAGGACCCATCATTCTGCATAAACCCTGAGTAATCATAGCTCATTGTGTAGAGGCCCAGAACCATAACACCTTCATTTCTCTGTTCGGGTGGTTTGAGTCCCCCAAGGTACCTGTCTCTACTATAGGTCCTAATGTAGTTGTAATATAAAAATGTATATTAGGATTAGGTCACACGTAGCGCATCCGCAGCGTATTTGACGTTACTGACCGCTCCTCCTGTGCCCGAGTCCTGGTTTGTCTGCTCATGGTGGCAATACGCAGCTACAAGCAGACACAGACTGAGATGTGACAGCGTACTCACAGCCGAGCAGATGGAGAGAGACCGTGATGTCAGAGTACACTGCGCGTGCTCAATCTGTGTCTACTTGTAGAGGCGCCACGACCAGAAAAAACAGGACACACGGGCAGAGTAGGAGGCTGATTCTAGGGGCGGTCAGTAGCGCATCCGCACCATCAAATACGCTGCGGATACGCTACGTGTGACCCTACTCTTATTGGGGGAGATTTATCAAAACCTTCCAGAGGAAAAGTTGATGAGTTGCCCATAGCAACCAATCAGATCACAAGGCCTCTGCAAAATGAAAGAAGCGATCTGATTGGTTGCTATGGGCAACTCAGCAACTTTTCCTCTGGAAAAATTTTAATATATCTCCCCCAAACTGTGGCCCCCCAGATATGGCAAAACTTCCACTCCGTAGGCTGTCCAGGCATGCTGGGAGTTGAAGTTTTGCCACATCTGGAGGGCCACAGTTTGAGACCACTGGCGTAGAGTAAAGGGGGTCTGTTCTCAAACCTAAAATGAGGATGGGCCCCGAATAAGACCATTACTGATCCAGACCAAGCTGGATCCCACCGCCGAGAGCGTTCACCAATCTAAAGACCAGCATTGCTGCCGGAGTGCGGGCTATCCTCTGGGCAGACGGACTAGTATCTTTCGGATGACCTCCAGTCAGTGGTGTCCGGACTCTACCCAAGGAAACGTAGGTGAGGGAGAGGGACTGCCCCCGTGAGGATGTCAGCGGTGCGCACGTAAATGGGAACCCCCGCCAGATAGCGCCAAGTCTACAGTCTGAGGTTCTTGTCGGTCAAGTCAAAATCCAATCTAACGTCTCTACAGTCATCGATTATACAAGTCTGTAACCAAAGTAACAAGCGAACTACAAGTCCCACAATAACCATCAGTCAGGGACAGCGGCTGATTATCAAGTTCGTCCGCAACCAGTTCAGTAAAGTCAAGTGAAGAGGGGACTAAACATCATGGCGTCTAAGGATTTGTGTCCCAGCGTCCGGATACAGACGACCGCTTCACTGGAGTCATGGTAAGTGGAGTTCACTACTACAACCACCATCATCATCATCACCGCAGATCTACACCTCCACCACACTACTACAACCACCATCATCATCACCGCAGATCTACACCTCCACCACACTACTACAACCACCATCATCATCACCGCAGATCTACACCTCCACCACACTACTACAACCACCATCATCATCACCGCAGATCTACACCTCCACCACACTACTACAACCACCATCATCATCACCGCAGATCTACACCTCCACCACACTACTACAACCATCATCATCACCGCAGATCTACACCTCCACCACACTACTACAACCACCATCATCATCATCACCGCAGATCTACACCTCCACCACACTACTACAACCACCATCATCATCATCACCGCAGATCTACACCTCCACCACACTACTACAACCATCATCATCACCGCAGATCTACACCTCCACCACACTACTACAACCACCATCATCATCATCACCGCAGATCTACACCTCCACCACACTACTACAACCACCATCATCATCACCCCAGATCTACACCTCCACCACACTACTACAACCACCATCATCATCATCACCGCAGATCTACACCTCCACCACACTACTACAACCACCATCATCACCACAGATCTACACCTCCACCACACTACTACAACCATCATCATCACCACAGATCTACACCTCCACCACACTACTACAACCACCATCATCATCACCACAGATCTACACCTCCACCACACTACTACAACCATCATCATCACCGCAGATCTACACCTCCACCACACTACTACAACCATCATCATCACCACAGATCTACACCTCCACCACACTACTACAACCATCATCATCACCGCAGATCTACACCTCCACCACACTACTACAACCATCATCATCACCACAGATCTACACCTCCACCACACTACTACAACCACCATCATCATCACCACAGATCTACACCTCCACCACACTACTACAACCATCATCATCACCACAGATCTACACCTCCACCACACTACTACAACCATCATCATCACCGCAGATCTACACCTCCACCACACTACTACAACCACCAATGAATATTTTTCCCTCACATCATATCCCACATAAAAATAGAATACGAAGTGATTCTGATCACCGCCAGAACAAGTACAGAATATGGTACAAAAAACGAGCCCCAAAGCTTCGCTAAGAAAGTAAAAAAAAAAAAAAAAGGTTTAGTTTTTTAGGTGCAAAAATAGTGAAATAAATATATGTATAAGGATTTCTCCCTGGGGCTGGCTCTGGGATCGTCCTGGACAATAAACAGGCAAACATTAGTTTATTAGACAGGTTGCAGGATAAAAATCAAATCATAAAACAGGAACAAACAAAACCCTAGAGCGTCTTGTCACTAACTAAACAATCCAGCGTGCCCTGACTATCCACTGGTGGGCTTTTCCCGGCCTGTTAAACGCATGCCTCCTGCAACCTTCTACTCACTGTTCACACACAGCGTTTGCAACCTCTTCCTGTGTGTCTCGTCCACATCACTCCTGGGGCTACTCACAGCTCGGGCTCTGTGTCCCTCACCAGGACCCCTGCCTCCCCCCACAGCCACCTTGCAGACTAGTCTGTCTGACTCCCTTTTAAACACACTTCCCCTTTCTGCTACCTCATTAATTAGGCCACAGGTGGAGGTTTCTCCAGGGTTAGGCTGGGTTCACATCACGTCCCATTTCAATGAGCCGACCGCAGTGAAACGTTCAGTCCGGTCGGATTATTTCACTGCGGTCGGCTCATTGAAATGAATTACATACGCAAGGTTTTAGCTCTCCCCTGCCGTATGCGCTCCCGTATGGGGGAAAACGTGATGTGAACCCGGCCTCAGGCTGCATTCACACCACGTTTTTGCAATACAGTTTCCCCTATCAGGATTTTGATAAAAAAACTGATTCCTCAAAACCTGACTAAACTGTATCAAAGCCTGTGTACAAATTTCAACCCATATACAGTTAATAACCGTATACACTTTGAAAAGTGATGTCCGGTTGCATCCGTTTTTTTTAAGAAAAAGACGTATAAGTTTACGTTTTCACTCCATTTTGAATAAAGTTTCACTTTGTTTGATTGAAATTCCAAGAAAAAAAACTGTGCAAAGTCAAAAACCGTATGGTGAAAACCTGATGGAACTGTACGCACATACAGTTCTGTACGGTTCCCATTGACTTCCATGTTAAAAAAAAAAAAAATGTTTACGGTTTAATACAGTTTTTCACCCAGACCAAAAACCGTAGTAGATTATGGTTTTGGGTAGGGGAAAAAAACTGACACAACCTTACAGGATGCAAAACGGACACCACCTGATGCATCTTTTGGCGTACAGTTTTCGCATTGAAAACGTATAAGGGAACTGTATTGCAAAAACGTAGTGTGAATGCAGCCTTAGCTAGTCACACTGCTAATATATATATATGTATATATATATGTAGGTTTTAATTTTAATTTATTTATATATATATATATTTAGTTTTTAATAAAAAAAAATTAAAGTAGTAAAACATGACAAAAACGATACAAATTGGGTATAGCTGTAATGGTGATAATCTGATGCCGTCATATGTTTAGAACGTGGAGAAGTAAGAAAACATTAGGCAGTAGAGAAGACATAAATCACTGATTCCCAACCAGGGGGCTTCCACCTATTGCAAAACTACAACTCCCAGTATGCCCGGACAGCCAAAGGCTGTCCGGGCATGCTGGGAGTTGTAGTTTTGCAAAACTGGTTGGGATCCACTGCATTAGACCATAGATAAGCAATAGTGAATTATGCCGGGGAATTATCTGTCCGGATTATTATTATTATGGACAAATCTCGTGGGTTTTGCGGTGTAACCTTCCGCCATGTGTAAATCCGCCTTTAGTCGCAGGGTTTTTGTTTGGGTTACAGGTGTCCTATTTGCTGCACCTAAATGGGTCAGATAAGAAGAATCCTGCATAATAGAAGAAAACCGTAACCAGTCTGACCAGAAAACATTGTGTCCTATGAATATGGATTCCGCCTAATTACAGGGCAGAGCGGAGGTATGAGGAAATGTAAGAAGAAAGCTGTCACGTCTCTGAGGTCGACTCGCCCCTGACATGTGACCTCTGTACCGCTGTATATCCGTACAATAAAGCTGTGTGTATGAGATCGGCTCCATGGTGACTCCTGTCCCTGGTGGCTTCTCCCATAAAGGCTTCTGATGGGGATAAACCTTATATAAGTGAAGACGTGACAGAGCGCGCTCACCTCAGGGCTTGGGGCAGGTTAGGCTGGGTTCACATCACGTTTTGTCCCATATGGGACCACATACGGCAGCTGAAAACTTGCGCTCAAGTATATAATTCATTTCAATGAACCGACCGGAGTGAAGCGCTGACTCCAGTCGGCTCATTTTTTGCCCCGTATGCGGTTTTCCCCATCGCACCTAAAATCGTGGTCGACTAAGATTTTTGGTCCGGTGGAAAACCGTATACGGGGCAAAAATGAGCCGACTGGAGTCAGCGTTTCACTCCGGTCGGCTCATTGAAATGAATTATATACTTGAGCGCAAGTTTTCAGCTCCCCCCGCCGTATGCGGTCCCGTATGGGACAAAACGTGATGTGAACCCAGCCTTACTTTTTGGAATCAGGGGAGCAGCCTGTACCAGGACCAAGATCCGACCTGGGGTTGGTGGAAAGATGATCAGCGGCACAAACAGGAGACGACTCCTTGTAAGACCGATCTGTAAGATAAACACTGTGCAGCAGAACGGAGCAAGAATACAATGAACTTTTTATTTTATTTGGTAATTCGGATAACACCTTTCAGGATGATCAGACACCTACTCACCAGGTCCTGATGAAAGGAGGTTCGACTCTCCAGAAACACGTCGTCCGAATCACTAAATAAGAAAGATACATTTTATCATTTACATGGTCCCTTCTCGCTCTCCTGAAAACCCTTACACGGAAGCGCGGGAGCGCACGTCTTTATATAGACTGTATCTGTACACGGTCATGGCCGTAAATGTTCTCACCCCGGAAATGTTTCTATATAATGAAGTATTTCTCACAGGAAAGGATTGCAGTAACACAGGTTTATTCCCTTTGTGTATATATATATATATATATACAGATCTCCTCTCCTCTGTATATATATATATTGCAGTAACACAGGTTTATTCCCTTTGTGTATATATATATATATATATATATATATATATAGATCTCCTCTCCTCTGTATATATATATATATATATATATATATATAGATCTCCTCTCCTCTGTATATATATATATATAGATCTCCTCTCCTCTGTATATATATATAGATCTCCTCTCCTCTGTTTATATATATATATATATATATATATATAGATCTACTCTCCTCTGTATATATATATATATATATATATATATATATATATATATATATCCTCTCCTCTGTATATATATATATATATATATACATATAGATCTCCTCTCCTCTGTATATATATATATATATATATATAGATCTCCTCTCCTCTGTATATATATATATATATATATATCCTCTCCTCTGTATATATATATATATATATATATATATAGATCTCCTCTCCTCTGTATATATATATAGATCTCCTCTCCTCTGTATATATATATAGATCTCCTCTCCTCTGTATATATATATTGCAGTAACACAGGTTTTGCTATACACATGTTTATTCCCTTTGTGTATATATATATATAGATCTCCTCTCCTCTGTATATATATATATAGATCTCCTCTCCTCTGTATATATATATATCTATATATATATATAGATCTCCTCTGTATATATATATATAGATCTCCTCTCCTCTGTATATATATATAGATCTCCTCTCCTCTGTATATATATATATAGATCTCCTCTCCTCTGTGTATATATATATATAGATCTCCTCTCCTCTGTATATATATATATATATATATATATATATATAGATCTCCTCTCCTCTGTATATATATATTGGAGTAACACAGGTTTTGCTATACACATGTTTATTCCCTTTGTGTATATATATATAGATCTCCTCTCCTCTGTATATATATATATATATAGATCTCCTCTCCTCTGTATATATATATATAGATCTCCTCTCCTCTGTATATATATATATATAGATCTCCTCTCCTCTGTATATATATATAGATATCCTCTCCTCTGTATATATATATATATATATATATATATAGATCTCCTCTCCTCTGTGTATATATATATATATATATATATATATATAGATCTCCTCTCCTCTGTATATATATATGTATATATATATATATATATATATATATATAGATCTCCTCTCCTCTGTATATATATATATATATATATATATATATATATCTCCTCTCCTCTGTATATATATATATATATATATATATATATAAAGATCTCCTCTCCTCTGTATATATATATATATAGATCTCCTCTCCTCTGTGTATATATATATATATATAGATCTCCTCTCCTCTGTATATATATATATAGATCTCCTCTCCTCTGTGTATATATATATAGATCTCCTCTCCTCTGTGTATATATATATATATATATATAGATCTCCTCTCCTCTGTATATATATATATATATATATATATATAGATTTCCTCTCCTCTGTATATATATATATATAGATCTCCTCTCCTCTGTATATATATATATATATATATATATATATATAGATCTCCTCTCCTCTGTGTATATATATATATATATATATATATATGTATAGATCTCCTTTCCTCTGTATATATATATATATATATATATATATATATAGATCTCCTCTCCTCTGTATATATATATATATATATATATAGATCTCCTCTCCTCTGTATATATATATATATATATATATAGATCTCCTCTCCTCTGTATATATATATAGATCTCCTCTCCTCTGTATATATATATATATATATATAGATCTCCTCTCCTCTGTATATATATATATAGATCTCCTCTCCTCTGTATATATATATGTATAGATCTCCTCTCCTCTGTATATATATATATAGATCTCCTCTCCTCTGTATATCTATATATATATATATAGATCTCCTCTGTGTATATATATATATATATATATATAGATCTCCTCTCCTCTGTATATATATATATATATATATATATATATATATATATATAGATCTCCTCTCCTCTGTATATATATATATATATATATATATATATATATATATATATATAAAGATCTCCTCTCCTCTGTATATATATATATAGATCTCCTCTCCTCTGTATATATATATATATATATATATATATATATATATAGATCTCCTCTTCTCTGTATATATATATCTCTATATATATATATACATCTCCTCTCCTCTGTATATATATATATATATATATAGATCTCCTCTCCTCTGTATGTATATATATATAGATCTCCTCTCCTCTGTATATATAAATATATATATAGATCTCCTCTCTTCTGTATATATATATATAGATCTCCTCTCCTCTGTATGTATATATATATAGATCTCCTCTCCTCTGTATATATATATATATATATATATAGATCTCCTCTCCTCTGTATATATATATATATATATATATATATAGATCTCCTCTCCTCTGTATATATATATATTGCAGTAACACATGTTTTGCTATACACAGGTTTATTCCCTTTGTGTATATATATATATATATATATATATATATATATATATATATATATATATATAGATCTCCTCTCCTCTGTGTATATATTTATATATATATATATATATATATAGATCTCCTCTCCTCTGTATATATATATAGATCTCCTCTCCTCTGTATATATATATATATAGATCTCCTCTCCTCTGTATATATATATATATATATATATATATATATATAGATCTCCTCCCCTCTGTATATATATATATCTCCTCTCCTCTGTATATATATATATATATATATATATATATATAGATCTCCTCTGTATATATATATATATATATATATATATATATATATATAGATCTCCTCTCCTCTGTATATATATATATATATATATATATATAGATCTCCTCTCCTCTGTATATATATATATATAAAGATCTCCTCTCCTCTGTATATATATATATATAGATCTCCTCTCCTCTGTATATATATATATATAGATCTCCTCTTCTCTGTATATATATATATATAGATCTCCTCTCCTCTGTATATATATATAGATCTCCTCTCCTCTGTGTGTATATATATATAGATCTCCGCTCCTCTGTATATATATATATATATATAGATCTCCTCCCTTCTGTATATATATATATATAGATCTCCTCTCCTCTGTATGTATATATATATAGATCTCCTCTCCTCTGTATATATATATATATAGATCTCCTCTCCTCTGTATATATATATTGCAGTAACACAGGTTTTGCTATACACATGTTTATTCCCTTTGTGTATATATATATATAGATCTCCTCTCCTCTGTATATATATATATATATAGATCTCCTCTCCTCTGTATATATATATATAGATCTCCTCTCCTCTGTATATATATATATATATATATATATATATATATAGATCTCCTCTCCTCTGTATATATATATATATAGATCTCCTCTCCTCTGTATATATATATATATATATATATATATATATATATATATAGATCTCCTCTCCTCTGTATATATATATATATATATATATGTATAGATCTCCTTTCCTCTATATATATATATATAGATCTCCTCTCCTCTGTATATATATATATATAGATCTCCTCTCCTCTGTATATATATATATATATATATATATATATATAGATCTCCTCTCCTCTGTATATATATATATAGATCTCCTCTCCTCTGTATATATATATAGATCTCCTCTCCTCTGTATATATATATATATATATATATGTATAGATCTCCTTTCCTCTGTATATATATATATAGATCTCCTCTCCTCTGTATATATATATATAGATCTCCTCTCCTCTGTATATATATATATATATAAAGATCTCCTCTCCTCTGTGTATATATATATAGATCTCCTCTGTATATATATATATATATAGATCTCCTCTCCTCTGTATATATATATATATAGATCTCCTCTCCTCTGTATATATATATATATATAGATCTCCTCTCCTCTGTATATATATATATAGATCTCCTCTCCTCTGTATATATATATATAGATCTCCTCTCCTCTGTATATATATATATATATATATAGATCTCCTCTCCTCTGTATATATATATATATATATATATATATATAGATCTCCTCTCCTCTGTATATATATATATATATATATATATAGATCTCCTCTCCTCTATATATATATATATATATATATATATATATATATAGATCTCCTCTCCTCTGTATATATATATATATATATATATATATATATATATATCTCCTCTCCTCTGTATATATATATATACATCTCCTCTCCTCTGTATATATATATAGATCTCCTCTCCTCTGTATATATATATATATAGATCTCCTCTCCTCTGTGTATATATATATAGATCTCCTCTCCTCTGTATATATATATATATATATATATAGATCTCCTCTCCTCTGTATATATATATATATATAGATCTCCTCTCCTCTGTATATATATATATTGCAGTAACACAGGTTTTGCTATACACATGTTTATTCCCTTTGTGTATATATATATATATATATATATATATATATATAGATCTCCTCTCCTCTGTATATATATATAGATCTCCTCTCCTCTGTATATATATATATATATATATATAGATCTCCTCTCCTCTGTATATATATATATATTGCAGTAACACAGGTTTTGCTATAAACATGTTTATTCCCTTTGTGTATATATATATATATATATAGATCTCCTCTCCTCTGTATATATATATATAGATCTCCTCTCCTCTGTATATATATATAGATCCCCTTGTCACGATGCCGGCTGGCAGGTAGTGGATCCTCTGTGCCAGAGAGGGATTGGCGTGGACCGTGCTAGTGGACCGGTTCTAAGCCACTACTGGTTTTCACCAGAGCCCGCCGCAAAGCGGGATGGTCTTGCTGCGGCGGTAGTGACCAGGTCGTATCCACTAGCAACGGCTCACCTCTCTGGCTGCTGAAGATAGGCGCGGTACAAGGGAGTAGGCAGAAGCAAGGTCGGACGTAGCAGAAGGTCGGGGCAGGCAGCAAGGATCGTAGTCAGGGGCAACGGCAGAAGGTCTGGAACACAGGCTAGGAACACACAAGGAACGCTTTCACTGGCACAATGGCAACAAGATCCGGCAAGGGAGTGCAGGGGAAGTGAGGTGATATAGGGAAGTGCACAGGTGAACACACTAATTGGAACCACTGCGCCAATCAGCGGTGCAGTGGCCCTTTAAATCGCAGAGACCCGGCGCGCGCGCGCCCTAGGGAGCGGGGCCGCGCGCGCCGGGACAGGACAGACGGGGAGCGAGTCAGGTACGGGAGCCGGGGTGCGCATCGCGAGCGGGCGCTACCCCGCATCGCGAATCGCATCCCGGCTGGCAGCGGAATCGCAGCGCCCCGGGTCAGAGGATGTGACCGGAGCGCTGCAGCGGGGAGAGTGAAGCGAGCGCTCCGGGGAGGAGCGGGGACCCGGAGCGCTCGGCGTAACAGTACCCCCCCCCTTGGGTCTCCCCCTCTTCTTAGAGCCTGAGAACCTGAGGAGCAGACTTTTGTCTAGGATGTTGTCCTCAGGTTCCCAGGATCTCTCTTCAGGACCACAACCCTCCCAGTCCACTAAAAAAAAAGTTTTCCCTCTGACCTTTTTGGAAGCTAAGATTTCTTTGACAGAGAAGATGTCCGAGGAGCCGGAAACAGGAGTGGGAGGAACAGATTTGGGAGAAAAACGGTTGAGGATGAGTGGTTTGAGAAGAGAGACGTGAAAGGCATTAGGGATACGAAGAGAAGGAGGAAGAAGAAGTTTATAAGAGACAGGATTGATTTGACACAAAATTTTGAAAGGACCAAGATAGCGTGGTCCCAACTTGTAGCTAGGGACACGGAAGCGGACATATTTAGCGGAGAGCCATACCTTGTCTCCAGGGGAAAAAACGGGAGGAGCTCTTCTTTTCTTATCCGCGAACTTCTTCATGCGTGAAGAAGCCTGTAAGAGAGAATTTTGGGTCTCTCTCCATATAATGGAAAGGTCACGAGAAATTTCATCCACAGCGGGCAGACCAGAGGGCAAGGGGGTAGGGAGGGGGGGAAGAGGGTGACGGCCGTACACCACGAAAAATGGGGATTTGGAGGAAGATTCAGAGACCCTGAAGTTATACGAGAATTCGGCCCATGGGAGGAGATCTGCCCAGTCATCCTGGCGGGAGGAAACAAAATGTCGCAAATAATCACCCAAGATCTGGTTAATTCTTTCTACTTGTCCATTGGACTGGGGATGATATGCAGAAGAAAAATTTAATTTAATCTTGAGTTGTTTACAGAGAGCCCTCCAGAATTTAGACACGAATTGGACGCCTCTATCCGAGACAATCTGCGTAGGCAACCCGTGAAGACGAAAAATGTGTACAAAAAATTGTTTAGCCAACTGAGGCGCAGAAGGAAGACCAGGAAGAGGGATGAAATGTGCCATTTTGGAGAATCGATCAACGACCACCCAAATAACAGTGTTGCCACGGGAAGGGGGTAAATCAGTAATAAAATCCATACCAATCAGAGACCAAGGCTGTTCGGGGACAGGCAGAGGATGAAGAAAACCAGCGGGCTTCTGGCGAGGAGTCTTATCCCGGGCACAGATAGTGCAGGCTCGCACAAAGTCCACAACATCCGTCTCCAGAGTCGGCCACCAATAGAAGCGGGAGATGAGTTGCACAGATTTCTTGATGCCCGCATGACCTGCGAGATGGGAGGAGTGACCCCATTTGAGGATTCCGAGGCGTTGGCGTGGAGAAACAAAGGTCTTTCCTGGAGGAGTCTGCCTGATGGAGGCAGGAGAAGTGGAGATCAGGCAGTCAGGTGGAATGATGTGTTGCGGAGAGAGTTCAACTTCTGAGGCATCCGAGGAACGAGAGAGGGCATCGGCCCTAATGTTCTTATCGGCAGGCCGAAAGTGAATCTCAAAATTAAATCGGGCAAAGAACAGAGACCACCGGGCCTGGCGAGGATTCAGCCGTTGGGCAGACTGGAGGTAGGAGAGGTTCTTGTGGTCGGTGTAGATAATAACAGGAAAACTTGATCCCTCCAGCAGATGCCTCCATTCCTCAAGTGCTAATTTAATGGCTAGAAGCTCTCGATCCCCGATGGAGTAGTTCCTCTCCGCTGGAGAGAAGGTCCTAGAGAAAAAACCACAAGTGACAGCATGCCCGGAAGAATTTTTTTGTAGAAGAACAGCTCCAGCTCCCACTGAGGAGGCATCAACCTCCAATAGGAAGGGTTTGGAAGGGTCAGGTCTGGAGAGGACGGGAGCCGAAGAAAAGGCAGACTTGAGTCGTTTAAAGGCGTCTTCTGCTTGAGGAGGCCAGGACTTGGGATCAGCATTTTTTTTGGTTAAAGCCACGATAGGAGCCACAATGGTAGAAAAATGTGGAATAAATTGCCTGTAATAATTGGCGAACCCCAAAAAGCGTTGGATAGCACGGAGTCCGGAGGGGCGTGGCCAATCTAAGACGGCAGAGAGTTTGTCTGGATCCATCCGTAGTCCCTGGCCAGAGACCAAATATCCTAGAAAAGGAAGAGATTGGCATTCAAACAGACATTTCTCAATTTTGGCATAGAGTTGATTGTCACGAAGTCTCTGAAGAACCATACGGACATGCTGGCGGTGTTCTTCTAGATTGGCAGAAAAAATTAGGATATCGTCCAGATATACAACAACACAGGAGTATAACAGATCACGAAAAATTTCATTGACAAAGTCTTGGAAGACGGCAGGGGCGTTGCACAGGCCAAAGGGCATGACCAGATACTCAAAGTGTCCATCTCTGGTGTTAAATGCCGTTTTCCACTCATCCCCCTCTCTGATGCGGATGAGGTTATAGGCGCCTCTTAAGTCCAATTTAGTAAAGATGTGGGCACCTTGGAGGCGATCAAAGAGTTCAGAGATGAGGGGTAAGGGATAGCGGTTCTTAACCGTGATTTTATTAAGACCGCGGTAGTCAATGCAGGGACGTAGGGAGCCATCTTTTTTGGACACAAAGAAAAATCCGGCTCCGGCAGGAGAGGAGGATTTACGGATAAAGCCCTTTTTTAGATTCTCCTGGACGTATTCAGACATGGCAAGAGTCTCTGGGGCAGAGAGAGGATAAATTCTGCCCCGGGGTGGAGTAGTACCCGGGAGGAGGTCGATAGGACAATCATAAGGCCTGTGAGGAGGTAGAGTCTCAGCTTGTTTTTTGCAGAAAACATCCGCGAAGTCCATATAGGCCTTAGGGAGACCGGTTACTGGAGGAACCACAGAGTTACGGCAAGGGTTACTGGGAACCGGTTTTAGACAGTTCTTGGAACAAGAGGACCCCCAACTCTTGATCTCCCCAGTGGACCAATCCAGGGTTGGGGAATGAAGTTGAAGCCAGGGAAGTCCAAGGAGAATTTCCGAGGTGCAATTGGGAAGGACCAAAAGTTCAATCCTCTCGTGATGAGATCCGATGCTCATAAGAAGGGGCTCCGTGCGGAAACGTATGGTACAGTCCAATCTTTCATTATTTACACAATTGATGTAGAGGGGTCTGGCGAGACTGGTCACTGGGATGTTGAACCTGTTGACGAGAGAGGCCAAAATAAAATTTCCTGCAGATCCAGAGTCCAAGAAGGCCACCGTAGAGAAGGAGAAGGCAGAGGCAGACATCCGCACAGGCACAGTAAGACGTGGAGAAGCAGAGTAGACATCAAGGACTGTCTCACCTTTGTGCGGAGTCAGCGTACGTCTTTCCAGGCGGGGAGGACGGATAGGACAATCCCTCAGGAAGTGTTCGGTACTAGCACAGTACAGGCAGAGGTTCTCCATACGGCGTCGTGTCCTCTCTTGAGGTGTCAGGCGAGACCGGTCGACCTGCATAGCCTCCACGGCGGGAGGCACAGGAACAGATTGCAGGGGACCAGAGGAGAGAGGAGCCGAGGAGAAGAAACGCCTCGTGCGAACAGAGTCCATATCTTGGCGGAGTTCCTGACGCCTTTCGGAAAAACGCATGTCAATGCGAGTGGCTAGGTGAATAAGTTCATGTAGATTAGCAGGAATTTCTCGTGCGGCCAGAACATCTTTAATGTTGCTGGATAGGCCTTTTTTGAAGGTCGCGCAGAGGGCCTCATTATTCCAGGACAATTCTGAAGCAAGAGTACGGAATTGTACGGCATACTCGCCAACGGAAGAATTACCCTGGACCAGGTTCAACAGGGCAGTCTCAGCAGAAGAGGCTCGGGCAGGTTCCCCAAAGACACTTCGGATTTCCGAGAAGAAGGAGTGTACAGAGGCAGTGACGGGGTCATTGCGGTCCCAGAGCGGTGTGGCCCATGACAGGGCTTTTCCGGACAGAAGGCTGACTACGAAAGCCACCTTAGACCTCTCAGTGGGAAACAGGTCCGACATCATCTCCAGATGCAGGGAACATTGGGAAAGAAAGCCACGGCAAAACTTAGAGTCCCCATCAAATTTATCCGGCAAGGATAGGCGTAGCCCAGGAGCGGCCACTCGCTGCGGAGGAGGTGCAGGAGCTGGCGGAGGAGATGATTGCTGAAGCTGTGGTAGTAACTGTTGAAGCATAACGGTCAGTTGAGACAGCTGTTGGCCTTGTTGCGCTATCTGTTGTGACTGCTGGGCGACCACCGTGGTGAGGTCAGCGACAACTGGCAGAGGAACTTCAGCGGGATCCATGGCCGGATCTACTGTCACGATGCCGGCTGGCAGGTAGTGGATCCTCTGTGCCAGAGAGGGATTGGCGTGGACCGTGCTAGTGGACCGGTTCTAAGCCACTACTGGTTTTCACCAGAGCCCGCCGCAAAGCGGGATGGTCTTGCTGCGGCGGTAGTGACCAGGTCGTATCCACTAGCAACGGCTCACCTCTCTGGCTGCTGAAGATAGGCGCGGTACAAGGGAGTAGTCAGAAGCAAGGTCGGACGTAGCAGAAGGTCGGGGCAGGCAGCAAGGATCGTAGTCAGGGGCAACGGCAGGAGGTCTGGAACACAGGCTAGGAACACACAAGGAAACGCTTTCACTGGCACGATGGCAACAAGATCCGGCAAGGAAGTGCAGGGGAAGTGAGGTGATATAGGGAAGTGCACAGGTGAAGACACTAATTGGAATCACTGCGCCAATCAGCGGTGCAGTGGCCCTTTAAATCGCAGAGACCCGGCGCGCGCGCGCCCTAGGGAGCGGGGCCGCGCGCGCCGGGACAGGACAGACGGGGAGCGAGTCAGGTACGGGAGCCGGGGTGCGCATCGCGAGCGGGCGCTACCCGCATCGCGAATCGCATCCCGGCTGGCAGCGGAATCGCAGCGCCCCGGGTCAGAGGATGTGACCGGAGCGCTGCAGCGGGGAGAGTGAAGCGAGCGCTCCGGGGAGGAGCGGGGACCCGGAGCGCTCGGCGTAACACCCCTCTCCTCTGTATATATATATATAGATCTCCTCTCCTCTGTATATATATATAGATCTCCTCTCCTCTGTATATATATATATAGATCTCCTCTCCTCTGTATATATATATAGATCCCCTCTCCTCTGTATATATATATATATATATATATATATATATATAGATCTCCTCTCCTCTGTATATATATATATATATATAGATCTCCTCTCCTCTGTATATTTATATATATATATATATATATATATATATAGATCTCCTCTTCTCTGTATATATATATATATATATATATATATATATACATCTCCTCTCCTCTGTATATATATATAGATATATAGATCTCCTCTCCTCTGTATGTATATATATATATATATCTCCTCTCCTCTGTATATATATATAGATCTCCTCTCCTCTGTATATATATATATATATATATATAGATCCCCTCTCCTCTGTATATATATATAGATCTCCTCTCCTCTGTATATATATATAGATCTCCTCTCCTCTGTATATATATATATAGATCTCCTCTCCTCTGTGTATACATATATATATATATATAGATCTCCTCTTCTCTGTATATATATATATATATATATATAGATCTCCTCTCCTCTGTATATATATATATATATATATATAGATCTCCTCTCCTCTGTATATATATATATATATAAAGATCTCCTCTCCTCTGTATATATATATATATAGATCTCCTCTCCTCTGTATATATATATATATAGATCTCCTCTTCTCTGTATATATATATATATATATAGATCTCCTCTCCTCTGTATATATATATATATATAGATCTCCTCTCCTTCTGTATATATATATATAGATCTCCTCTCCTCTGTATATATATATATAGATCTCCTCTCCTCTGTATATATATATATATATATAGATCTCCTCTCCTCTGTGTATATATATATAGATCTCCTCTCCTCTGTATATATATATAGATCTCCTCTCCTCTGTATATATATATATAGATCTCCTCTCCTCTGTATATATATATATAGATCTCCTCTCCTCTGTATATATATATATATATATATAGATCTCCTCTCCTCTGTGTATATATATATATATATATATAGATCTCCTCTCCTCTGTATATATATATATATATATATATATATATATATATAAAAATCTCCTCTCCTCTGTATATATATATATATAGATCTCCTCTCCTCTGTGTATATATATATATATATAGATCTCCTCTCCTCTGTATATATATATATATATAGATCTCCTCTCCTCTGTGTATATATATATAGATCTCCTCTCCTCTGTATATATATATATATATAGATCTCCTCTCCTCTGTATATATATATATATATATATATATATATATAGATCTCCTCTCCTCTGTATATATATATAGATCTCCTCTCCTCTGTATATATATATATATAGATCTCCTCTGTATATATATATATATATATATATATATGTATAGATCTCCTTTCCTCTGTATATATATATATATATATAGATCTCCTCTCCTCTGTATATATATATATATATATATATATATAGATCTCCTCTCCTCTGTATATATATATATATATATATATATATATATAGATCTCCTCTCCTCTGTATATATATATATATATATATAGATCTCCTCTCCTCTGTGTGTATATATATATATATATATATATATATAGATCTCCTCTCCTCTGTATATATATATATATAGATCTCCTCTCCTCTGTATATATATATATATATATAGATCTCCTCTCCTCTGTATATATATATATATAGATCTCCTCTCCTCTGTATATATATATATATATATATAGATCTCCTCTCCTCTGTATATATATATATATATAGATCTCCTCTCCTCTGTATATATATATAGATCTCCTCTCCTCTGTATATATATATATATATATATATAGATCTCCTCTCCTCTGTATATATATATATATAGATCTCCTCTCCTCTGTATATATATATGTATAGATCTCCTCTCCTCTGTATATATATATAGATCTCCTCTCCTCTGTATATCTATATATATATATATATAGATCTCCTCTGTATATATATATATATATATATATATATATATAGATCTCCTCTCCTCTGTATATATATATATATATCTCCTCTCCTCTGTATATATATATATATATATAGATCTCCTCTTCTCTGTATATATATCTCTATATATATATATACATCTCCTCTCCTCTGTATATATATATAGATCTCCTCTCCTCTGTATATATATATATATATCTCCTCTCCTCTGTATATATATATATATATATATAGATCTCCTCTTCTCTGTATATATATCTCTATATATATATATACATCTCCTCTCCTCTGTATATATATAAAGATCTCCTCTCCTCTGTATATATATATAGATCTCCTCTCCTCTGTATATATATATATATATATATATAGATCTCCTCTTCTCTGTATATATATCTCTATATATATATATACATCTCCTCTCCTCTGTATATATATATAGATCTCCTCTCCTCTGTATGTATATATATATAGATCTCCTCTCCTCTGTGTATATATATATATAGATCTCCTCTCCTCTGTATATATATATATAGATCTCCTCTCCTCTGTATATATATATATATAGATCTCCTCTCCTCTGTATATATATATATATATATATATATATATAGATCTCCTCTCCTCTGTATATATATATATATATTTATAGATCTCCTCTCCTCTGTATATATATATAGATCTCCTCTCCTCTGTATATATATATATAGATCTCCTCTCTTCTGTATATATATATATAGATCTCCTCTCCTCTGTATATATATATATATATATATATATAGATCTCCTCTCCTCTGTGTATATATATATATATATATATATATATATAGATCTCCTCTCCTCTGTATGTATATATATATATATATATATATAGATCTCCTCTCCTCTGTATATATATATATATATATATATATATATATAGATCTCCTCTCCTCTGTATATATATATATATATATATATAGATCTCCTCTCCTCTGTATATATATATATATATATATAGATCTCCTCTCCTCTGTATATATATATATTGCAGTAACACATGTTTTGCTATACACAGGTTTATTCCCTTTGTGTATATATATATATATATATATATATATATATATATATATATAGATCTCCTCTCCTCTGTGTATATATTTATATATATATATATATATATCTCCTCTCCTCTGTATATATATATAGATCTCCTCTCCTCTGTATATATATATATAGATCTCCTCTCCTCTGTATATATATATATATATATATATATATATATATATATATAGATCTCCTCTCCTCTGTATATATATATATCTCCTCTCCTCTGTATATATATATATATATAGATCTCCTCTGTATATATATATATATAGATCTCCTCTCCTCTGTATATATATATATATATATATATATATAAAGATCTCCTCTCCTCTGTATATATATATATATAGATCTCCTCTCCTCTGTATATATATATAGATCTCCTCTCCTCTGTATATATATATAGATCTCCTCTCCTCTGTATATATATATAGATCTCCTCTCCTCTGTATATATATATATAGATCTCCTCTCCTCTGTATATATATATGTATAGATCTCCTCTCCTCTGTATATATATATATATATATATATATAGATCTCCTCTCCTCTGTATATATATATATATATATATATATAGATCTCCTCTCCTCTGTATATATATATATATATATATATATATATATATAAAGATCTCCTCTCCTCTGTATATATATATATATATAGATCTCCTCTCCTCTGTATATATATATATATATATATATATATATAGATCTCCTCTTCTCTGTATATATATCTCTATATATATATATACATCTCCTCTCCTCTGTATATATATATAGATCTCCTCTCCTCTGTATGTATATATATATAGATCTCCTCTCCTCTGTATATATATATATATAGATCTCCTCTCTTCTGTATATATATATATAGATCTCCTCTCCTCTGTATGTATATATATATAGATCTCCTCTCCTCTGTATATATATATATATATATATATATATATATAGATCTCCTCTCCTCTGTGTATATATTTATATATATATATATATATATATATATATCTCCTCTCCTCTGTATATATATATAGATCTCCTCTCCTCTGTATATATATATATAGATCTCCTCTCCTCTGTATATATATATATCTCCTCTCCTCTGTATATATATATATATATATATAGATCTCCTCTGTATATATATATATATATATAGATCTCCTCTCCTCTGTATATATATATATATATAGATCTCCTCTCCTCTGTATATATATATATATATAAAGATCTCCTCTCCTCTGTATATATATATATATAGATCTCCTCTCCTCTGTATATATATATATATAGATCTCCTCTTCTCTGTATATATATATATATATATAGATCTCCTCTCCTCTGTATATATATATATATAGATCTCCTCCCTTCTGTATATATATATATAGATCTCCTCTCCTCTGTGTATATATATATAGATCTCCTCTCCTCTGTATATATATATAGATCTCCTCTCCTCTGTATATATATATATAGATCTCCTCTCCTCTGTATATATATATAGATCTCCTCTCCTCTGTATATATATATATAGATCTCCTCTCCTCTGTATATATATATATATATATATATATATAGATCTCCTCTCCTCTGTATATATATATATAGATCTCCTCTCCTCTGTGTATATATATATATTGCAGTAACACAGGTTTTGCTATACACATGTTTATTCCCTTTGTGTATATATATATATATATATAGATCTCCTCTCCTCTGTATATATATATATATATAGATCTCCTCTCCTCTGTATATATATATATATATATATAGATCTCCTCTCCTCTGTATATATATATATTGCAGTAACACAGGTTTTGCTATACACATGTTTATTCCCTTTGTGTATATATATATATATAGATCTCCTCTCCTCTGTATATATATATATATAGATCTCCTCTCCTCTGTATATATATATATATATATATATAGATCTCCTCTCCTCTGTATATATATATATATATATATAGATCTCCTCTCCTCTGTATATATATATATAGATCTCCTCTCCTTTGTGTATATATATATAGATCTCCTCTCCTCTGTATATATATATATATTGCAGTAACACAGGTTTTGCTATACACATGTTTATTCCCTTTGTGTGTATATATATATATAGATCTCCTCTCCTCTGTATATATATATAGATCTCCTCTCCTCTGTATATATATATATATAGATCTCCTCTCCTCTGTATATATATATATATATAGATCTCCTCTCCTCTGTATATATATATATTGCAGTAACACAGGTTTTGCTATACACATGTTTATTCCCTTTGTGTATATATATATATATATATATAGATCTCCTCTCCTCTGTATATATATATATATAGATCTCCTCTCCTCTGTATATATATATATATATATATATAGATCTCCTCTCCTCTGTATATATATATATATATATATATATATATATAGATCTCCTCTCCTCTGTATATATATATATATATATATATAGATCTCCTCTCCTCTGTATATATATATATTGCAGTAACACAGGTTTTGCTATACACATGTTTATCCCCTTTGTGTGTATATATATATATAGATCTCCTCTCCTCTGTATATATATATATATATAGATCTCCTCTCCTCTGTATATATATATATATATATATAGATCTCCTCTCCTCTGTATATATATATATATAGAGATCTCCTCTCCTCTGTATATATATATATTGCAGTAACACAGGTTTTGCTATACACGTTTATTCCCTTTGTGTATATATATATATATATATATATATAGATCTCCTCTCCTCTGTATATATATATATATAGATCTCCTCTCCTCTGTATATATATATATATATATAGATCTCCTCTCCTCTGTATATATATATATTGCAGTAACACAGGTTTTGCTATACACATGTTTATTCCCTTTGTGTATATATATATATAGATCTCCTCTCCTCTGTATATATATATATATAGATCTCCTCTCCTCTGTATATATATATATATATATAGATCTCCTCTCCTCTGTATATATATATATTGCAGTAACACAGGTTTTGCTATACACATGTTTATTCCCTTTGTGTGTATTGGAACTAAACCAAAAAAGGAGGAAAAAAAGCAAATTGGACCTAATGTCACCAAACTCCAAAAATGGTCCGGACACAATTATTGGCCCCTTTCATAATTGAGGATAAATAAGATTGTTTCCAGCCTGTGATGTTCCTTTATACTCACCTGGGGCAAGTAACAGGTGTGGGCAATATAAACATCACACCTGACAGCAGACAAAAAGGAGAGAAGTTCACTTAGTCTTTGCATTGTGTGTCTGAGTGTGTCACACTAATCATGGACAACAGAAAGAGGAGGCGAGAACAGAAAGAGGAGGAGAGAAACTGATGAAAGGTGTCACCGCAGGATAGTCTGGATGGTGGATAAGCAGCCCCAAACAAGTTCCAAAGATATTCAAGCTGTCCTGCAGGCTCAGGGGGCATCAGTGTCAGCGCAAACTATCCGCCCACATTTATATGAAATGAAACACTATGAAGCAGACCCAGGAGGACCCCCGCTATGGAGGAGACCCAGGAGGACCCCACTATGGAGGAGACCCAGGAGGACCCCACTATGGAGGAGACCCAGGAGGACCCCACTATGGAGGAGACCCGGGAGGACCACACTATGGAGGAGACCCGGGAGGACCCCACTATGGAGGAGACCCGGGAGGACCCCACTATGGAGGAGACCCGGGAGGACCCCGCTATGGAGGAGACCCGGGAGGACCCCGCTATGGAGGAGACTCGGGAGGAGCCCGCTATGGAGGAAACCTCAGAGGACCCCGCTGTGGAGGAAACCTCAGAGGACCCCGCTGTGGAGGAGACCCGGGAGGACCCCGCTGTGGAGGAGACCCGGGAGGACCCCGCTGTGGAGGAGACCCGGGAGGACCCCGCTGTGGAGGAGACCCGGGAGGACCCCGCTGTGGAGGAGACCCGGGAGGACCCCGCTATGGAGGAGACCCGGGAGGACCCCCCTATGGAGGAGACCCAGGAGGACCCCACTATGGAGGAGACCCAGGAGGACCCCACTATGGAGGAGACCCAGGAGGACCCCACTATGGAGGAGACCCGGGAGGACCCCACTATGGAGGAGACCCGGGAGGACCCCACTATGGAGGAGACCCGGGAGGACCCCACTATGGAGGAGACCCAGGAGGACCCCACTGCTGACACAGAGACAGAAAAAAAGAGAGACTACATTTTACCAAAATGACCTCGAGTAACCAAAATCCTTCTGGGAAAACGTCTTGTGGACAGATGAGACCAAGATAGATCTTTTTGGTAAAGTCCATCATTCTACTGTTTACCGAAAACGGAATGAGGCCTACAAAGAAAAGAACACAGTACCTACAGTGACATATGGGGGAGGTCAGTGATGTTTTGGGTTGTTTTGCTGCCTCTGGCACTGGGGGCCTTGAATGTGTACAAGACATCATGAAATCTGAGGATCACCAATGGATTTTGGGTCGCACTGTACAGCCCAGTGTCAGAAAGCTGGGTTTGTGTCTGAGATCTTGGGTCTTCCAGCAGGACAATGACCCCAAACATATGTCATAAAGACCCCAGAAATGGAGGCAACAAAGTGCTGGAGAGTTCTGAAGTGTCAGCAATGAGTCCAGATCTAAATCCCATTGATCACCTGTGGAGAGATCTTATAATTACTGTTGGGAAAAGGCGCCTTCCAATAAGAGACCGGGAGCAGTTTGTAAGGGAAGAGTGGTCCAACATTCCGGCTGAGAGGTGTAAGAAGCTTATTGATGCTTATAGGAAGAGTGGTCCAACATTCCGGCTGAGAGGTGTAAGAAGCTTATTGATGGTTATAGGAAGAGTGGTCCAACATTCCGGCTGAGAGGTGTAAGAAGCTTATTGATGGTCATAGGAAGAGTGGTCCAACATTCCGGCTGAGAGGTGTAAGAAGATTATTGATGGTTATAGGAAGAGTGGTCCAACATTACGGCTGAGAGGTGTAAGAAGCTTATTGATGCTTATAGGAAGAGTGGTCCAACATTGGGGCTGAGAGGTGTAAGAAGCTTATTGATGGTTATAGGAAGAGTGGTCCAACATTCCGGCTGAGAGGTGTAAGAAGCTTATTGATGGTTATAGGAAGAGTGGTCCAACATTCAGGCTGAGAGGTGTAAGAAGCTTATTGATGGTTATAGGAAGAGTGGTCCAACATTCCGGCTGAGAGGTGTAAGAAGCTTATTGATGCTTATAGGAAGAGTGGTCCAACATTCCGGCTGAGAGGTGTAAGAAGCTTATTGATGCTTATAGGAAGAGTGGTCCAACATTCAGGCTGAGAGGTGTAAGAAGCTTATTGATGCTTATAGGAAGAGTGGTCCAACATTCAGGCTGAGAGGTGTAAGAAGCTTATTGATGGTTATAGGAAGAGTGGTCCAACATTCCGGCTGAGAGGTGTAAGAAGCTTATTGATGCTTATAGGAAGAGTGGTCCAACATTCCGGCTGAGAGGTGTAAGGAGCTTATTGATGGTTATAGGAAGAGTGGTCCAACATTCCAACTGAGAGGGAACAATCAGGTGTATAGCAAGACATGTGTTACTGCAATCCTTTTCTGTGAGAAATACTTAATTTTATAGAAAAATTTCAAGGGTGCCAACATTTAGCATTTAAGGTCATTGCTGTATACACTACACTCAGTGCTGGTGCTGTATACACTACACTCAGTGCTGGTGCTGTATACACTACACTCAGTGCTGATGCTGTATACACTACACTCAGTGCTGGTGCTGTATACACTACACTCAGTGCTGGTGCTGTATACACTACACTCAGTGCTGGTGCTGTATACACTACACTCAGTGCTGGTGCTGTATACACTACACTCAGTGCTGGTGCTGTATACACTACACTCAGTGCTGGTGCTGTATACACTACACTCAGTGCTGGTGCTGTATACACTACCCTCAGTGCTGGTGCTGTATACACTACCCTCAGTGCTGGTGCTGTATACACTACACTCAGTGCTGGTGCTGTATACACTACACTCAGTGCTGGTGCTGTATACACTACACTCAGTGCTGGTGCTGTATACACTACACTCAGTGCTGGTGCTGTATACACTACACTCAGTGCTGGTGCTGTATACACTACACTCAGTGCTGGTGCTGTATACACTACACTCAGTGCTGGTGCTGTATACACTACACTCAGTGCTGGTGCTGTATACACTACACTCAGTGCTGATGCTGTATACACTACACTCAGTGCTGATGCTGTATACACTACACTCAGTGCTGATGCTGTATACACTACACTCAGTGCTGATGCTGTATACACTACACTCAGTGCTGATGCTGTATACACTACACTCAGTGCTGGTGCTGTATACACGACACTCAGTGCTGGTGCTGTATACACTACACTCAGTGCTGGTGCTGTATACACTACACTCAGTGCTGGTGCTGTATACACTACACTCAGTGCTGGTGCTGTATACACTACACTCAGTGCTGGTGCTGTATACACTACACTCAGTGCTGGTGCTGTATACACTACACTCAGTGCTGGTGCTGTATACACTACACTCAGTGCTGGTGCTGTATACACTACACTCAGTGCTGGTGCTGTATACACTACACTCAGTGCTGATGCTGTATACACTACACTCAGTGCTGATGCTGTATACACTACACTCAGTGCTGATGCTGTATACACTACACTCAGTGCTGATGCTGTATACACTACACTCAGTGCTGATGCTGTATACACTACACTCAGTGCTGATGCTGTATACACTACACTCAGTGCTGATGCTGTATACACGACACTCAGTGCTGATGCTGTATACACGACACTCAGTGCTGATGCTGTATACACGACACTCAGTGCTGGTGCTGTATACACGACACTCAGTGCTGGTGCTGTATACACGACACTCAGTGCTGGTGCTGTATACACGACACTCAGTGCTGATGCTGTATACACTACACTCAGTGCTGATGCTGTATACACTACACTCAGTGCTGATGCTGTATACACAGGCACTTACATTCTCCACTTTGCGCAGCTTATCAGGCGAGGCACAGGGCGTGCTGCACATTACACCGGAGCAGAGACTCCCCTGCAAATCAGATAGGGTGTCCAATCCTCCAGAGTGACCTCCGCCCAGTGCTCAGACTAATGGAGCGCTCCTAATTAGGGACTAATCTCCATATGACAGCATAAAAATTAGAGGAAAGAGAAAATAATTGTGCAATATTTTACCAACCACCAATAGCTTCCCACTTAATATTCAATAAATATCCAGTGATGGACTATAAATCCCGTCAATCATGGGTGGAATGTACGAAAAAATAGAGTGAAGAGGATTATTATTTCTTATAAAAGATTTATTTATAGAACTTAACCTGAATATACAAAGTAGTGGTGAAGCCTGGAGTATTATAAAGAGTCATAATGGAGAGTACAAGCTGCTCCGCACATCTCCGCTATACACACTCCCATCACACATTACAGACACAAGGAACAGTTACACATTTGACATTTTCCATTTCTTGCACAACTATATACGGAACAGCAACAACCGAGTGCGAAGACCTATACAGAATGCCCATGGGTCCCTTCTGGATATATAGGGGCCACAGCTTTGGCCTTTATTGCATATGAACCATTTATGCCAGTGCTTCCCAAACAGGGTGCCTCCAGCTGTTGCAAAACTACAACTCCCAGCATGCCCGGACAGCCAACGGCTGTCCGGGCATGCTGGGCGTTGTAGTTTTGCAACAGCTGGAGGCACGGTGGTTGTGAAACACTGTTCTATGCACACAGGGTTATATTACTTCACTCCAGGATACACAAAGCTTCACCACCAAAAAGAGTAACAACCAGTACAAACAATAAATAACATTATACAAAAACCTCCCGCTGTCTGATGTTACAGGTTTCTAGTACATGTGGGTTTACAGGATATAAAAAGTTGTTGTGTAAAATGTACAGATATATAAAGCCCGTTTTCTACTTCTTCATTCTATAAAATGTCGCCGGAGCGCAGGATTAAGCCGACTCTTTCACTTCGGTGGAATCTCCGTTTTCTGTCTTCTGTTTCTTACTTTCAGTTTCCTTCTGAAAAGCAAAATAAATAAATAAAAAGCTATAAATGTAACGTCCAGGACACATAAAGGAGAACAATCTACAGATCAATGGCCGCCACCTGATGGCGCTACAAGCCGAGAATCATCACGTATACAGACGACTTACCTTCTCCTCTGCCGGGCGCTTTACAGGAGGAGCGTCTGTCTCCTCTCCTTCACCCTCCTCGTCTCCTTCGCCCTCACCGTCACCCTCTACTGGATAAGAAGAGAAGTCAGTATATAACAGCGCAGAGCCCTGGGTTGGGGGGGGGGGATTCTCGTCACCCTCTACTGGATAAGAGGAGAAGTCAGTATATAACAGCGCAGAGCCCTGGGTTGGGGAGGGGGGATTCTCGTCACCCTCTACTGGATAAGAAGAGAAGTCAGTATATAACAGCGCAGAGCCCTGGGTTGGGGGGGGGGGGGATTCTCGTCACCCTCTACTGGATAAGAGGAGAAGTCAGTATATAACAGCGCAGAGCCCTGGGTTGGGGAGGGGGGATTCTCGTCACCCTCTACTGGATAAGAAGAGAAGTCAGTATATAACAGCGCAGAGCCCTGGGTTGGGGGGGGGGGGGGGATTCTCGTCACCCTCTACTGGATAAGAGGAGAAGTCAGTATAGAGCAGCGCGGAGGCATTATCAGTGATTGGGAAGGGGGTAACGTTACAGATAAAGGGAAAGAAACCTCACCTTCATCCTCCTCCGGATCCTCGGTGTTCTCCTTGTTCTCATCACTGTGAGCAGATCCGTTCTCTTCCTGCAGGAAATACACTCAGACTAAATACAACTAATCACCTAAGAAAAGCCTCAACCCGTCCGACATTTACATATATCACCATAAACGTTTGTTGTGGACTACAAACTCCAGCATGCCCCTTTAGCCTCCATCCTACAAGAAACACAACCAGATCTCCCGACCAATTACATCAGCGCAATGTGTAAGAACACTACCACTCCCAGACAGGCGGATGATGACATCAGAGGAGACTTACTGTGCCATTGGCCGGGGGACGATCACCGGCGCCATTCTCTGCCTTCTCCTCCACCACTTCCTTCTTCTCTTCCTTCTCCTTCACTACTTCCTTCTTCTCTTCCTCCACCACTTCCTTCTTCTCCTTCACTACTTCCTTTTCTTCTTTCTTCTTCTCTTCCTTCACTACTTCCTTCTCTTTCACTACTTCCTTCTCTTCCTTCACTACTTCCTTTTCTTTCTTCTTCTCTTCCTTCTCTTTCACTACTTCCTTCTTCTGCTTCAGATCCTGCACAACAATACAAAGAAATTATTAATAAGCAATAATACAGAACAAACATTATAATAAACAGTAACACAAAGTAAATATGTAACAAACAACAATATAAGCAAAGGGTTGTCCCACCAATTAAATTATCCGTAATTAAATTCAACATGAACAATTATTACTTTGTGCAATTTACATGTACAGGACAGGTGTAAATGTATATAGTGATGACATCAGATCTGTGCACATGTACAGACATGGTCTGGACACTATTATTGGCACCCACATGCTTAAAGGGGACCTCTCATCAAATAAATGTTTGATATATTTTAGATTAATGAATGTTGAATAACTTTCCAATAGCATGTTAATGAAAAATATGTTTCTTTCTATTGTATTTTTCCCGATCAGTCCTGTCAGCAAGCATTTCTGACTCCTGCTGGAGTCCTAAACACTCAGAGCTGCCAGCCTGCTTTGTTCACAGCCAAACAGGCTGTGAACAAAGCAGGCTGGCAGCTCTGAGTGTTCTCCTTTGTGAACAAAGCAGACTGGCAGCTCGTAGTGTTTAGGACTCCAGCATGAGTCTGAAATGCTTGCTGCCAGGACTGGTAGGGAGACCCCTAGTGGTCATTTCTTCAAAGTGGAAAATTAAATAGAAAGAAGCAGATTTTTTAATAACCTGCAATTGTGAAGTTATTCTGCATACATTAATCTATAATATATCAAACATTTATTTGATGAGAGGTACCCTTTAAAGGGGTACTCCGGTGCTTAGACATCTTATCCCCTATCCAAAGGATAGGGGATAAGATGCCTGATCGCGGGAGTCCCGCCGCTGGGGACCCCCGTGATCTTGCACGCGGCAACCGTGTTCGCTCCGGGACTGATTACCGGCGACTACAAAGTGGGTGGCGTGTGCGTTACGCCCCCGTGTGATGTCACGCTCCGCCCCTCAATGCAAGCATACGGGAGGGGGCGTGACAGCTATCACGCCCCCTCCCGTAGGCTTGCAGTGAGGGGCGGAGCGTGACATCACACGGGGGCAGGGGCGTGACGCACACGCCGCCCGCCCTGTAGTCGACGGTAATCAGTCCCGGAGCGAACACTCTTCGGGGACTGATTACAAACGGGTGTCGGTTGCAAGATCACAGGGGTCCCCAGCGGCAGGACTTCCGCGATCAGGTATCTTATCCCCTATCCTTTGGATCCCTAAGATGTTAAAGCACCGGAGTACCCCTTTAATATTTGGTTGCACCCTTTGGAAAAAAAAAGTGAAATCAGTGTCTTCCTAGAAGCATCAATAAGTTTCTTACACCTCTCAGCCGGAATGTTGGACCACTCTTCAAATAACCATCAATAAGCTCCTTACACCTCTCAGTCGTAATGTTGGACCACTCTTCCTATAACCATCAATCTTCTTACACCTCTCAGCCGGAATGTTGGACCACTCTTCCTATAACCATCAATAAGCTTCTTACACCTCTCAGCCGGAATGTTGGACCACTCTTCCTATAACCATCAATAAGCTTCTTACACCTCTCAGCCGGAATGTTGGACCACTCTTCCTATAAGCATCAATAAGCTTCTTACACCTCTCAGCCGGAATGTTGGACCACTCTTCCTATAACCATCAATAAGCTTCTTACGCCTCTCAGCCGGAATGTTGGACCACTCTTCCTATAACCATCAATAAGCTTCTTACACCTCTCAGCCGGAATGTTGGACCACTCTTCCTTTACAAACTGCTCCCGGTCTCTTATTGGACGGCGCCTTTTCCCAACAGTAATTATAAGATCTCTCCACAGGTGATCAATGGGATTTAGATCTGGACTCATTGCTGACACTTCAGAACTCTCCAGCGCTTTGTTGCCTCCATTTCTGGGGCTTTATGACGTATGTTTGTGGTCATTGTCCTGCTGGAAGACCCAAGATCTCGGACACAAACCCAGCTTTCTGACACTGGGCTGTACAGTGCGACCCAAAATCCATTGGTAATCCTCAGATTTCATGATGTCTTGTACACATTCAAGGCCCCCAGTGCCAGAGGCAGCAAAACAACCCAAAACATCACTGACCTCCACCATATGTCACTGTAGGTTCTGTGTTCTTCTCTTTGTAGGCCTCATTCCGTTTTCGGTAAACAGTAGAATGATGGGCTTTACCAAAAAGATCTATCTTGGTCTCATCTGTCCACAAGACGTTTTCCCAGAAGGATTTTGGTTACTCGAGGTCATTTTGGTAAAATGTAGTCTCTCTTTTTTTTCTGTCTCTGTGTCAGCAGTGGGGTCCTCCTGGGTCTCCTCCATAGCGGGGTCCTCCTGGGTCTCCTACATAGTGGGGTCCTCCGGGGTTTCCTCCATAGTGGGGTCCTCCTGGGTCTCCTCCATAGTGGGGTCCTCCCGGGTCTCCTCCATAGTGGGGTCCTCCTGGGTCTCCTCCATAGTGGTGTCCTCCTGGGTCTCCTCCATAGTGGGGTCCTCCTGGGTCTCCTCCATAGTGGGGTCCTCCTGGGTCTCCTCCATAGTGGTGTCCTCCTGGGTCTCCTCCATAGTGGTGTCCTCCTGGGTCTCCTCCATAGTGGGGTCCTCCCGGGTCTCCTCCATAGTGGGGTCCTCCTGGGTCTCCTCCATAGTGGGGTCCTCCCGGGTCTCCTCCATAGTGGGGTCCTCCTGGGTCTCCTCCATAGTGGGGTCCTCCCGGGTCTCCTCCATAGTGGGGTCCTCCCGGGTCTCCTCCATAGTGGGGTCCTCCCGGGTCTCCTCCATAGTGGGGTCCTCCTGGGTCTCCTCCATAGTGGGGTCCTCCTGGGTCTCCTCCATAGTGGGGTCCTCCTGGGTCTCCTCCATAGTGTTTCATTTCATATAAATGTAGACGGATAGTTCGCGCTGACACTGATGCTCCCTGAGCCTGCAGGACAGCTTGAATATCTTTGGAACTTGTTTGGGGCTGCTTATCCACCATCCAGACTATCCTGCGGTGACACCTTTCATCAGTTTTCTCTTCCGTCCACCCCCAGGGAGATTATCTACAGTTCCATGGGGTGTAAACTTCTTGATAATGTTCCGCACTGTGGACAAAGACAAATCTAGATCTCTGGAGATGGACGTGTAACCTGGAGATTGTTGATATTTTTCCACAATTTTGGTTCCCAAGTCCTCAGACAGTTCTCTTCTCCTCTTTCTGTTCTCTCTCCTCCTCTTTCTGTTCTCTCCTCCTCTTTCTGTTCTCTCCTCCTCTTTCTGTTCTCTTCTCCTCTTTCTGTTCTCTTCTCCTCTTTCTGTTCTCTCCTCCTCTTTCTGTTCTCTTCTCCTCTTTCTGTTCTCTTCTCCTCTTTCTGTTCTCTCTCCTCCTCTTTCTGTTCTCTCTCCTCCTCTTTCTGTTCTCTCTCCTCCTCTTTCTGTTCTCTCTCCTCCTCTTTCTGTTCTCTCTCCTCCTCTTTCTGTTCTCTCTCCTCCTCTTTCTGTTCTCTCCTCCTCTTTCTGTTCTCTCTTCTCCTCTTTCTGTTCTCTCTTCTCCTCTTTCTGTTCTCTCTTCTCCTCTTTCTGTTCTCTCTTCTCCTCTTTCTGTTCTCTTCTCCTCTTTCTGTTCTCTCCTCCTCTTTCTGTTCTCTCCTCCTCTTTCTGTTCTCTCCTCCTCTTTCTGTTCTCTCCTCCTCTTTCTGTTCTCTCCTCCTCTTTCTGTTCTCTCCTCCTCTTTCTGTTCTCTTCTCCTCTTTCTGTTCTCTTCTCCTCTTTCTGCTCTCTTCTCCTCTTTCTGTTCTCTTCTCCTCTTTCTGTTCTCTCCTCCTCTTTCTGTTCTCTCCTCCTCTTTCTGTTCTCTCCTCCTCTGTCTGTTCTCTCCTCCTCTTTCTGTTCTCTCCTCCTCTTTCTGTTCTCTCCTCCTCTTTCTGTTCTCTCCTCCTCTTTCTGTTCTCTTCTCCTCTTTCTGTTCTCTTCTCCTCTTTCTGTTCTCTCTTCTCCTCTTTCTGTTCTCTCCTCCTCTTTCTGTTCTCTCCTCCTCTTTCTGTTCTCTCCTCCTCTGTCTGTTCTCTCCTCCTCTTTCTGTTCTCTCCTCCTCTTTCTGTTCTCTCCTCCTCTTTCTGTTCTCTCCTCCTCTTTCTGTTCTCTTCTCCTCTTTCTGTTCTCTTCTCCTCTTTCTGTTCTCTCTTCTCCTCTTTCTGTTCTCTTCTCCTCTTTCTGTTCTCTCTTCTCCTCTTTCTGTTCTCTCTTCTCCTCTTTCTGTTCTCTCTTCTCCTCTTTCTGTTCTCTCTTCTCCTCTTTCTGTTCTCTCCTCCTCTTTCTGTTCTCTCCTCCTCTTTCTGTTCTCTTCTCCTCTTTCTGTTCTCTTCTCCTCTTTCTGTTCTCTTCTCCTCTTTCTGTTCTCTCTTCTCCTCTTTCTGTTCTCTCTTCTCCTCTTTCTGTTCTCTCTTCTCCTCTTTCTGTTCTCTCTTCTCCTCTTTCTGTTCTCTCTTCTCCTCTTTCTGTTCTCTCTTCTCCTCTTTCTGTTCTCTCTTCTCCTCTTTCTGTTCTCTCTTCTCCTCTTTCTGTTCTCTCCTCCTCTTTCTGTTCTCTCCTCCTCTTTCTGTTCTTTTCTCCTCTTTCTGTTCTCTCTTCTCCTCTTTCTGTTCTCTCTTCTCCTCTTTCTGTTCTCTTCTCCTCTTTCTGTTCTCTCCTCCTCTTTCTGTTCTCTTCTCCTCTTTCTGTTCTCTCTTCTCCTCTTTCTGTTCTCTCTTCTCCTCTTTCTGTTCTCTCTTCTCCTCTTTCTGTTCTCTCTTCTCCTCTTTCTGTTCTCTCTTCTCCTCTTTCTGTTCTCTTCTCCTCTTTCTGTTCTCTTCTCCTCTTTCTGTTCTCTTCTCCTCTTTCTGTTCTCTCTCCTCCTCTTTCTGTTCTCTTCTCCTCTTTCTGTTCTCTCCTCCTCTTTCTGTTCTCTTCTCCTCTTTCTGTTCTCTTCTCCTCTTTCTGTTCTCTCCTCCTCTTTCTGTTCTCTCCTCCTCTTTCTGTTCTCTTCTCCTCTTTCTGTTCTCTCTTCTCCTCTTTCTGTTCTCTCTCCTCCTCTTTCTGTTCTCTTCTCCTCTTTCTGTTCTCTCCTCCTCTTTCTGTTCTCTTCTCCTCTTTCTGTTCTCTTCTCCTCTTTCTGTTCTCTCCTCCTCTTTCTGTTCTCTCCTCCTCTTTCTGTTCTCTTCTCCTCTTTCTGTTCTCTCTTCTCCTCTTTCTGTTCTCTCTCCTCCTCTTTCTGTTCTCTTCTCCTCTTTCTGTTCTCTTCTCCTCTTTCTGTTCTCTCTTCTTCTCCTCTTTCTGTTCTCTTCTCCTCTTTCTGTTCTCTTCTCCTCTTTCTGTTCTCTCCTCCTCTTTCTGTTCTCTTCTCCTCTTTCTGTTGTCCATGCTTAGTGTGACACACACAGACACACAATGCACAGACTAAGTGAACTTCTCTCCTTTTTACCTGCTGTCAGGTGTGATGTTTATATTGCCCACACCTGTTACTTGCCCCAGGTGAGTATAAAGGAACATCACAGGCTGGAAACAATCTTATTGATCCACAATTATGAAAGGGGCCAATAATTGTGTCCGGACCATCTTTGGAGTTTGAAGGTATAACACCTATATGACTGTATATTACACCTATATGACTGTATATATGACTGTATATAACAGCTATATGACTGTATATTACACCTATATGACTGTATATTACACCTATATGACTGTACATTACACCTATATGACTGTATATTACACCTATATGACTGTATATATGACTGTATATAACACCTATATGACTGTATATTACACCTATATGACTGTATATTACACCTATATGACTGTATATTACACCTATATGACTGTACATTACACCTATATGACTGTACATTACACCTATATGACTGTACATAACACCTATATGACTGTACATAACACCTATATGACTGTATATAACACCTATATGACTGTATATTACACCTATATGACTGTACATTACACCTATATGACTGTACATTACACCTATATGACTGTATATTACACCTATATGACTGTATATTACACCTATATGACTGTATATTACACCTATATGACTGTGTATTACACCTATATGACTGTATATAACACCTATATGACTGTATATTACACCTATATGACTGTATATAACACCTATATGACTGTATATTACACCTATATGACTGTATATTACACCTATATGACTGTATATTACACCTATATGACTGTATATTACACCTATATGACTGTATATTACTCCTATATGACTGTATATTACCCCTATATGACTGTATATTACACCTATATGACTGTATATGACACCTATATGACTGTATATGACACCTATATGACTGTATATGACTCCTATATGACTGTATATTACCCCTATATGACTGTATATTACACCTATGTGACTGTATATTACACCTATGTGACTGTATATTACACCTATATGACTGTATATGACACCTATATGACTGTATATTACACCTATATGACTGTATATAACACCTATATGACTGTATATTACTCCTATATGACTGTATATTACACCTATATGACTGTATATTACACCTATATGACTGTATATAACACCTATATGACTGTATATTACTCCTATATGACTGTATATTACACCTATATGACTGTATATAACACCTACATGACTGTATATTACACCTATGTGACTGTATATTACACCTATATGACTGTATATTACACCTATATGACTGTATATTACTCCTACATGACTGTATATTACTCCTACATGACTGTATATTACTCCTATATGACTGTATATTACACCTATATGACTGTATATGACACCTATATGACTGTATATGACACCTATATGACTGTATATTACTCCTATATGACTGTATATTACACCTATATGACTGTATATTACACCTATATGACTGTATATTACTCCTATATGACTGTATATTACACCTATGTGACTGTATATTACACCTATGTGACTGTATATTACACCTATATGACTGTATATGACACCTATATGACTGTATATTACACCTATATGACTGTATATTACACCTATATGACTGTATATTACACCTATATGACTGTATATTACTCCTATATGACTGTATATTACTCCTATATGACTGTATATAACACCTATATGACTGTATATTACACCTATATGACTGTATATTACTCCTATATGACTGTATATAACACCTATATGACTGTGTATTACACCTATATGACTGTGTATAACACCTATATGACTGTATATTACACCTATATGACTGTATATTACACCTATATGACTGTATATTACTCCTATATGACTGTATATAACACCTATATGACTGTGTATTACACCTATATGACTGTGTATAACACCTATATGACTGTATATTACACCTATATGACTGTATATTACTCCTATATGACTGTATATAACACCTATATGACTGTGTATTACACCTATATGACTGTGTATAACACCTATATGACTGTATATTACACCTATATGACTGTATATAACACCTATATGACTGTATATTACACCTATATGACTGTATATAACACCTATATGACTGTATATTACACCTATATGACTGTATATAACACCTATATGACTGTATATTACACCTATATGACTGTATATAACACCTATATGACTGTATATTACACCTATATGACTGTATATTACTCCTACATGACCGGGGGAGAATATTACCGGGGACCGGGGGGAGAATATTACCGGGGACCGGGGGAGAATATTACCGGGGATCGGGGGGAGAATATTACCGGGGACCGGGGGGAGAATATTACCGGGGACCGGGGGGAGAATATTACCGGGGACCGGGGGAGAATATTACCGGGGATCGGGGGGAGAATATTACCGGGGACCGGGGGGAGAATATTACCGGGGACCGGGGGGAGAATATTACCGGGGACCGGGGGGAGAATATTACCGGGGACCGGGGGAGAATATTACCGGGGACCGGGGGAGAATATTACCGGGGACCGGGGGAGAATATTACCGGGGACCGGGGGAAGAATATTACCGGGGACCGGGGGAAGAATATTACCGGGGACCGGGGGAGAATATTACCGGGGACCGGAGGAGAATATCACCGGGGACCGGAGGAGAATATTACCGGGGACCGGGGGAGAATATTACCGGGGACCGGGGGGAGAATATTACCGGGGACCGGGGGAAGAATATTACCGGGGACCGGAGGAGAATATTACCGGGGACCGGGGGAGAATATTACCGGGGACCGGGGGAGAATATTACCGGGGACCGGGGGAGAATATTACCGGGGACCGGGGGAAGAATATTACCGGGGACCGGGGGAGAATATTACCGGGGACGGGGGGAGAATATTACCGGGGACCGGAGGAGAATATTACCGGGGACCGGAGGAGAATATTACCGGGGACCGGAGGAGAATATTACCGGGGACCGGAGGAGAATATTACCGGGGACCGGGGGAAGAATATTACCGGGGACCGGAGGAGAATATTACCGGGGACCGGAGGAGAATATTACCGGGGACCGGGGGAAGAATATTACCGGGGACCGGAGGAGAATATTACCGGGGACCGGAGGAGAATATTACCGGGGACCGGAGGAGAATATTACCGGGGACCGGAGGAGAATATTACCGGGGACCGGAGGAGAATATTACCGGGGACCGGAGGAGAATATTACCGGGGACCGGAGGAGAATATTACCGGGGACCGGAGGAGAATATTACCGGGGACCGGGGGGAGAATATTACCGGGGACCGGAGGAGAATATTACCGGGGGGATAAGTCTCCACATGCGGTAACGCGCGGTTCTGGCTCCTCAGGGACCGTGCACACACTGCGGTTCACCCTCCGGAGATTCGTCTATAAATACCGGAGCCGACCCCCCGGGACCCCGGACACCTCTCTGCGCCGGGCGGGAAATCTGTCACCATAGAAACCGAGAGCAGAAGCCGCTACATCCCAGCGACCCCGGGGGAAGAACCGCACAGTGTGACCGGAGCCGCCATTGTATGAGGGAAAGTTCTCCCGGAGCCGCTGACAGAACCATGTGCGGAGGAAACAAAGGAGCCGCGCCGTGTGCACTGTACCTTGGTGACGGCCGCCTCGGTGCTGGCGGGGCTGCTCTCCACTGCGGTATCGGCCATGTTCCCGGGACGGGCGGTGAGAAGAAGAACACGGGGAGAAGAAGACACCGGACAGGAGAAGAGACGCACAGGAGCCGCAGCCGTGTGAACACGAATGAAACTGCTGGACCACAAAGACTCCTCTAAATACGAGCTCAGAGTGGGCGGGGTCCGGGAGGATGGCGGCCCTGTGATTGGCTGTAGTCTGTCCCTGCTCGGGTCTCATTCGCTCAGCTCAATGTCTATTCTGTGCCTGACCCCGCCCCGTAGAGATACCGGGCTCCTCGGTCTTTGATTGGTTCAAACTGAGAGGATAGCTCCGCCCTCTATGTAAATAAGTCTGTATAATAGCGAAAACTCCGCAACATCAGCGCCCGGGACCGCCTCCTTATTGTCCGGATGGTTGTGACCGGTACTGACCGCGTATAACACCCACCTCTATATACCGACCGCGTATAACACCTACCTCTATATACCGACCGCGTATAACACCTACCTCTATATACCGACCGCGTATTACACCTATCTCTATATACCGACCGCGTATAACACCTACCTCTATATACCGACCGCGTATAACACCCACCTCTATATACTGACCGCGTATAACACCCACCTCTATATACTGACCGCGTATAACACCTACCTCTATATACCGACCGCGTATAACACCCACCTCTATATACCGACCGCGTATAACACCTACCTCTATATACCGACCGCGTATAACACCCACCTCTATATACCGACCGCGTATAACACCTTCCTCTATATACCGACCGCGTATAACACCTACCTCTATATACCGACCGCGTATAACACCCACCTCTATATACCGACCGCGTATAACACCCACCTCTATATACCGACCGCGTATAACACCTACCTCTATATACCGACCGCGTATAACACCTACCTCTATATACCGACCGCGTATAACACCTACCTCTATATACCGACCGCGTACAACACCTACCTCTATATACTGACCGCGTATAACACCTACCTCTATATACCGACCGCGTATAACACCTACCTCTATATACCGACCGCGTGTAACACCCACCTCTATATACTGACCGCGTATAACACCTACCTCTATATACCGACCGCGTATAACACCTTCCTCTATATACCGACCGCGTATAACACCCACCTCTATATACCGACCGCGTATAACACCCACCTCTATATACTGACCGCGTATAACACCTACCTCTATATACCGACCGCGTATAACACCTACCTCTATATACCGACCGCGTATAACACCCACCTCTATATACTGACCGCGTATAACACCTACCTCTATATACCGACCGCGTATAACACCTACCTCTATATACCGACCGCGTATAACACCTACCTCTATATACCGACCGCGTATAATACCCACCTCTATATACCGACCGCAGACAGAGGTGTCAGTAGAGAGCAGTGTGGACAAGACAAAAAACATTCAGCTGCTAATAAGTACTGGAAGGATTAAGATTTTTTAATAGAAGTCATTTACAAATTTGTTTAACTTTCTGGCATCAGTTGATTTAAAAAAAATATATGTTTTCCAGTGGAGGACCCCTTTAAGGCGTTCGGAGGAGGATGAGGTCGGGCGGATCTCTAATCATCAATAGGAAATCACTTTCTGATATAAACGTCAGACGATACAATGTAACTTCATTCACACTGACCCTCATCTACTATTGCAGAGCGCACGTGTTGTCAGGTTGTGCGCCAGAATTAAAAATAGGGAAGAGTGCAAAATGTAGGGAAGAGTGCAAAATGTAGGGAAGAGTGCAACATGTAGGGAAGAGTGCAACATGTAGGGAAGAGTGCAAAATGTAGGGAAGAGTGCAACATGTAGGGAAGAGTGCAACATGTAGGGAAGAGTGCAACATGTAGGGAAGAGTGCAACATGTAGGGAAGAGTGCAACATGTAGGGAAGAGTGCAACATGTAGGGAAGAGTGCAACATGTAGGGAAGAGTGCAACATGTAGGGAAGAGTGCAACATGTAGGGAAGAGTGCAACATGTAGGGAAGAGTGCAACATGTAGGGAAGAGTGCAACATGTAGGGAAAGAGTGCAACATGTAGGGAAAAGAGTGCAAAATGTAGGGAAGAGTGCAAAATGTAGGGAAGAGTGCAAAATGTAGGGAAGAGTGCAAAATGTAGGGAAGAGTGCAACATGTAGGGAAGAGTGCAAAATGTAGGGAAGAGTGCAACATGTAGGGAAGAGTGCAAAATGTAGGGAAGAGTGCAAAATGTAGGGAAGAGTGCAACATGTAGGGAAGAGTGCAAAATGTAGGGAAGAGTGCAAAATGTAGGGAAGAGTGCAACATGTAGGGAAGAGTGCAACATGTAGGGAAGAGTGCAACATGTAGGGAAGAGTGCAACATGTAGGGAAGAGTGCAACATGTAGGGAAGAGTGCAACATGTAGGGAAGAGTGCAAAATGTAGGGAAAAGTGCAAAATGTAGGGAAGTGTGCAAAATGTAGGGAAGAG